>NC_134827.1:81914148-82012536 GCF_004210375.1 Tachypleus tridentatus | reverse complement strand
TTTAAGTTGATTCTCGACGTTGATGATACCTTATTACTCCTTAAACATAAATTTCATGGTCTTGTAGAAATCTTATTACATGTACTTGAGAGACATCGAGACATTAATTTTACTATTGAAGAAGATAAAGATTCTGTGTAACCATTTACACCTGTTAACATTTTAAATCATAAAGTAAAGTTATCGGTATCATATTATCATAAACAAGCGTATTTCAGGTTTATATTTTAACTACAGAAGTTTCACACCTTCTGTTTTCAAGAAGAATTAAAATTTTCTGTTATTTTGTAGAACCTTTAAAATAACAAGTATAAAACTAACTTTCCGTATAGAATCTGACAGCATGTAGAACCACTCAAGTATAACTAACTTTCCGTGTAGAATTTGACAGCATGTAGAAACCACTCAAGTATAAAACTAACTTTCCGTGTAGAATTTGACAGCTTGTAGAACCACTCAAGTATAAAACTAACTTTCCGTATAGAATCTGACAGCATGTAGAACTACTCAAGTATAAAACTAACTTTCCGTGTAGAATCTGACAGCATGTAGAACTACTCAAGAAGAAGTGTCCATGAAAATGTTTTTATCAACATTTACAGAGAATTAGCTACAAAAAGAGAACACTACTAAAGCTCTAGTGTTCGAAACACATAAACGAATTCCTACAATATTCACTTAGGGCTCAGGGTAAATCTGAAAGCTAAAATCCGTTAAAAATAGGGTTTCCATACTTGCAGTGGACATAGCACAGATATACATTGTGTGGTTTTCGCGCTTAACAACAAAGTAACACACGTACAACAATCTTACCAGTTATGGGTTCTTTAATTTTTACAATAAATATAAAACATTGAACATTTCGAAATTTTTTATCGACTAATTTCACTGAAAATTGCCCTTAAACTGAACTGCGCATTAAAGTGTTTGTTTGTTGTTAGACCCACAACTACACAGTTGGGTTTTTGTTCTGTGTCTACAGTGTGAACTCTCACATTTACTGCTGATCCTCGTTGGGAGGCGGTGAGGCTACTTATTAAAGGTATACTGAGATAAAATATATGATTCCAACACTATAGCGATCGTGTTGTTTACAGGTTTACGTATGTACCTGTTGTAAAACAGACTAAAGTAGTTCCACGGAACGCTACCAAGCAGTTTGAATTAAAAAAACATTTCAACACGAACAAAAACTCTTACACTATTCACTTACGCGTATGATGTGAAACTTGGCAACAAACACTTCAGCCTTTGCGCAACAGAAGGCAAAAGAACGTTGTGGATAAGAATATTTTATTAATTAGACATTTAACAACTCTAACTAAAGGTAAATAGAGACACGTTGCTTTACCTGCGAAACTCTAGCAGCATGCAATATCCCATAAGCCTTCCAGGATAACTAACTGTCTAGGTCAATCTTGTCCAGCTGTTGGCAAGGCCAGGTGGTTAAGGCACTTGGCTCGTAATCTGAGGTCGTGGGTTCGAATCCACGTCACACCAAACATGCTCGCCATTTCAGCCGTGGGGTGTTATAATGTTACGGTCATCCCACTAATCGATGGTAAAATAGTTTGCGGTGGGTGGTGGTGACTAGCTGCCTTCCCTCTAGTCTTACACTGCTAAATTAGGGGACGGCTAGCAGATAGCCCTAGAGTAGAGACGGTTTCAAAGCTGTTGGCATATAACTACATGTAGACAATTTTATTAAACTTATAAATTTTAGTCATCTCTTATAGATACATATGAAATATTCACACGAACATCTGAATAAAATATTCGCTACATACATGAAATAAAATCCCTGAAGAACATTATAACTTTAAACGAAATTAAAGGTGAATCTATTTAACGTATAAACTCATACTGCATATGACACAACTCCATCGAAGTTAGTTTAAACATACATATTATAAATCATTTGAATCTGAAAAGATAAACTGACCAAAAGAAAATGCCTTGAAATAGCGTTTTAAAATTAATATTCAAATTGGCCTTTGAATTCAAACGCAGCTAATAATACGCTTACTTTACTTGTACTTAATGTACTTCATACTTAGTATAAAAACATTATTAACATTTTTATAAAATGTTCTTAAAGTTACGTCCAAATGTTTTACTTTATTTACAACGATTACCCATAAAATGTATGGCGTTACAAATCTTTGTTGTGATTGTCTCTGTTTATGAAAGAAAGGAGTATATATTTTTTGGTCTGTTGCTGTTGTATAAACATATGTAATTTGAAAACCTTGTTGATGTAATATTTGGAGTATCTATTTCGTAACAGAAGCGATTTGAAACTATTTTGTATTGTTTGAATAACATTCGGCCTAGAGTAGGTTTGTTTTATTTCTCTATAGTTCTTCTTTTATTATTCCCGTCTTGATTCGTTCTGGATGGTGTAATTTGTGATGAAAAAATATTAACTTCTTACATTCTTTGTTATATGTATAAAGCTCCATATTTGTACGTCTTGGATTATTAGGATCACGTCTAAGAACGTTAAGTATCCCTTCAGTGTTGGGTAGTTTTGGAGTGAACTTGTCTGTTGGGTGGAAATATTACAACTGCTCTAATGTTAGTGGTATTAAACTTCTGTTTTGTCTATATGTGCCAAGAGCTTTGGTTTCTAATGCAAGCATGAACATTATAGTAATCGTAACTGCCTTTCGTTTGTTTGTTCAAAGAGTATCAACACATTTAAAATAACTGTTGTATAGGACAAAATCGAGCAATGTGTAAGATGGTTTCTAATGTGATGTTCCCTGGAAAAAATGTGTTGATCAAGTGAAGATGTGTAAGTTAATGGTACTATCTATACCTTCTTCTATGGGTATGGGTGGATACCCATACGTTTATGGAAAATAGAATGAATTCAGTGCATCTGTTTGTGTAGAAAAGTGTAATAGACAATTAGTGTTAGTTAAGGATGATGGAATCTATTTTAGATATGGTTTAACTTTAACCGATAAGTAGAATATGGTCTTACGCTGACACTATGGGTCTTAAAACTAAATTTTGTTTATGGTCTTTAGGGATTCCTTATGTATCAGGTATACGGCTATGAGAAGGTTTAAATTCCCACAGTAATTTTTCGGGAATTTAACAAAGCACTTTCGGCATCTTTCTGGCTTCTTCGACAGTCTTCATTGAATTTTTGTTTAATGTAACATAAGGGATAAGATGTTCCTCAGTTTTATCATGGTAACGTTTTTCCTTAAGACTACAAAAGTTTTTCCTTTTCCTGATTCTTTTATTATTAGATTATCGTTTATTCGGAGCTCTTTAAAGCTGCACTTTCTGCTTGTGGGATCTTTCATGATGATTTTCATGTATAGTTAGGATATGTTTTATCTGGTTTCACAGGAAGGAGATATTTTGCTCTGTGGCTGTTGTCGTTTTAAACAATTTATATTTCTGTGAGTTAAATGGGTGATTGTTGGTTGACAAGTGATATCTTCTTAATTAATTGTGTCTTCTGTTGGGTGTTGGTTGGCAGAGAATAAACGAACTTTGTCTGGGGTGTCATCGGTAATTTCACTTATGTCTTTTTAGTATGGAGCTTTTTTAGGTGTTTGCTGTTTCTTTAGTTTCATAATGTCCACTGGGACACTATATATGTCTTTAACAAGTGATGTTAAAATCTCTAGACGGGTCTTTTCTATAAGTTTCTATAAGTTTGGACCTCTCGCCAGGATTGATATAGCGTTGGGATGAAGTTTTATATTGTTTTCTATGTTACTGGTTTTTGTAGCAGTTCTATGTTTCTTCGTAATTATTCAACAGTGTTTTTTCTAATATAATTCATACCTGAAAATTTGTAGAATGGACGGCAACTGCCTGTTGTGGAGACACAAGAATAGAGGACAACGTTTCGAAAGTCTTCCGCCTTTCGTCTCCAGGTCAGTGTATGTACAACAACAACAAACCGTGACAGGGGTTTAGTTCAGAGAGAGAGAGAAGTCTTACGAATTCTCTCCCCAACAGGGGTGTTCAAGAACATTGTAGTTCCTCTTCGTCCCCGCCCGTGGAAGTTTGTTTATCTATCTGTTTGTGGGGGTTTTCCTATATTTTAATTTGGTTTGTTTGATGCTATGAAGTGAGGTAAGGCAATATGAATCTTTCAAATGAGAACATCGAGCGAGACGAAGACGGCATAAAGAAAGTAGACAAGACCGGTGTCCGCAGTCCGAAAAGTTAGACGGCAGACGAGACGAAACATAAACCCAAACGGCACGATTCGGGGCCGGGCAAGGATCAATGGATCAAGTTGCCTAGCTGGAATCCAGAGATTCAATGCCTCGGATTTAGGTGTGGGGAAAGGGGAGTACCCGAGAAAACCCACTTTACGGCCAGGACGCCGAATAATCTACCCAGGCTGTGCCCGGAAGTAGCTGGAAAGGAAATCAAGGTTAATAATACATACAGGAATAAAACGTATAAGACTTAAGGCAAAAAATATAGAAGTAGCTAACTGGATGGTAACTTAGAAAACGACTTGCTGTGATCTTGTAAAGCAGCGAGGAAATTCAGGTTGAACTTGCGTTTACATCTGATGCCTTGAGGTGATGGAGACGATCGTGAGGTTGGAGGTGAGTCTACTGGATGTTCTTCTTTGATGTATTGTTCTTCAGCGATCTGGGATCATTTGTGTCTTTTTTGCAATATTAGTTTGTGTCTTCTGAGTGTTTTGAGTCCAGCATGTGGTTGTAACACATGGAGTTGAACTTGAGGTCTGGCAGGATCTGTTACACTCTTCTTCTTTAAATTAGGTAGTAGGTGGAGGTTGAAGAGGTCGCCAGTCTGAGTGTTATTGTCTTTGGTCCTGGTAGTAAGTATTGGGATGCTTCTCGCAGTGGAAGTTAGCGGCATCAATGCAGAGTTGCATGAATAAGTATGTGTGCTTTTCCTGGCTAGTTGTTGGTTGAACGGTAAATCAGTGGCTGGCTGTGGGAAGTATTCAGTTGATTGTCTATGTTATGGTTTTCTGGAAGGGGGTAGATATCCATGGCTTGGTGGAGCGACGACGAGGGCATTCAGCAGTGAAGTGGAATATATGATAGTAGCTAGACGTTGAGACTGGTTGTTGGCTGATCGGTAAATCAGTGGTTGGCTGTTGCGTAAAATGTAGTCGGCACTGTGCTTAGAGGTTGTAACTATCTTGAGGAATTTAGTGGCTTGTTTGGTATGTCTGGTGTGTGTACAACGAACGAACAAAACCGTGGCAGGGGTTTAGTTTAGAGAGAAAGAGAAGTCTGACGAATTCTCTCCCAAACAGGGGTGTTCAGGAACGTTGCAATTCCTCTTTCTCCGCTCGTGGAAGATTATTTATCTGTGCGTGGGGTTTTCCTATATTTTAATTTGATTTGTTTGATGCAATGAAGTAAAGTGGGGCACGAAAATGTCGATTGAGAATGCCAAGCGAGACAAAGGCGGCAAAAAGGAAGAATACAAGGCTGGAGCCTGCAGACTGAAAAGAAGCAAGCCCCATACCAACCCCGATGGAACGTCCCGTGGTTAGGGCCATGGAGTGGCTGGGATCTATAAATTCAAGTGCCTCAGAATTTGTTGTGGGCGGAAACGGGAATGCCCCTAGAAAACCCACTTTCACAGGATAGGCGCCGAATGTTCTACCTGTTTTGTGCCCAAAGCTGGAAAAAAGAAACATATATAAACATGAACATACATATGTGTGTGTATGTAGGTGTTGTCGGTCTTTTATAGTGTCTTGGTGGATTGTGGAGAACGTGTTGTGGTTGGTTGGATTATCACTGTTTCTGACTGGAGATATTTCCTGTAGATTCAACCAGTGGCAGCCACAGGTTACTCACCTTTAATCTGAAATCTGTTTAGTGAAGGTTTAATAGTGTTAATATAAAAAGATTCTTTGATTTTTCCTGTCATCCGGAATTTGTCTATATCGATTATTCTAGTTTTCTCTCAGTTTATTCTATGTCCAGTTGACATGGTGTGCTCTGCAATGACAGAATTTTGTGTTTTCATGAGTCTTGTACTGTCTTTTTTATCTTTTATTCTTGTCAAGAGTTTTCTTCCCGTTTCTCCAATGTATGTATCGTTGCAAGAACACGGAATTTCATAGATGACGTTTTTTGAGGTTCTCTTTGGTAGGTCGTTGTTGTTGTTTTTTACCAGAATGTACCTTAAGGTATTGTAGGATTTCCACAGGACTTCTATGTCGAATTTCTTGGCTATGCATTTGAGTTTTTCACTGAAATGTTGTAGGTATGGTAGGTAAATGGTAGTAATGGTAGTGACTTTATGATCTTTTCTTTCTGTCGTGGTCTTCTTCTAGGATTTTTTATGAAGGAGGAGGTTTAACCATTCTGTGTAAAACTCTCTACGATCTTTTGGCGTTCTGCTTCGATGGATGTCTTATCGCAAATGTTTTCTGCTCTCTTGTTTAGACATTGGATTACACCACGTTTTATCGAGGTTGAATGATAGGACTGGAAGTGTGGGTGGGTTTTCTGTATACAATTTTGGTATTTGTCTTGCTTGTTTGCTGATGAGTATGTCAAGAAACGGTAGCCTGTTATGTTCCTGTATTTCCATAGTGAAATTGTTGTTTTGAATTAAGCTCAAAGCTACACAAAGGGCTATCTGTGCTCTGTCCACCACGGGTATCCAAACCCGTATTTTAGCGTTGTAAGTCCGCAGACATACCGCTAAGCCACTGGGGGGCTCTATATTTCCATAGTGAAGTGGATTATTTTGTCTACGGAATTGAGATGTTCTAAAAAGACTGGTAAGATTTCATGACCGTGGGGTCAAATAACGAATGTGTCGTCGACATAACGTTTGTAGAAACTTGGTTTTATAGGTTTGGACAAAAGGGCTCTTTCTTCAGGGTCTTCCATGAAAATGTCTGCTAAGATTGGAGAGTAGTAATCCCATGGCTAGACCATCTGTTTGTTCGTAGAATTCCTCGTTGTATTAGAAATATGTTGATTGTTGGCAAATGGTTGCTAGTTCCATAATGGTGTCTATTTTCATATCTGTTCTGCGTAGTAGAAAGTTGTCATTCAGCAGTCGTTGTCTGGTGATGTGAAGAATTTCTGAGGTTGAAACTTTGATAAATAGATCTGTGACGTCAAAACTGATCATAATATCTTGGCATTTGATGTTTAGCTTTCTGAGTTGTCCAGTAAAATTTGTCGAGATTTGAATGTGTATGTTCAATGTTTCCTCACAATAGAGATAAGATAGGTACTAGGAAATTAGCCAGTTGATGGCAAGGTGAGTTTTGAGCACTGACGATAGGCCTCACAGATATATTAGGTTTGCTATCTGTGAAGAATACAACAAATCATCTTCATCTAGTAATTCCATTTCTGTGACACCTCAACATAAGCTATATCATCTAATTACACAAAACAGCTAAATTATCTGATTCATAACTTGTCTTTATCAAAGCAACAAGAGGTATTTGGATCTCATTTACAACAATGTAAGTTATTATATCCAGGAACAATAGCTTCAGTTTACTGATCTCGCCATCAAAGTATTGTTTCTGACTGCAACATGCTAGATACTTGTATTTCGGTACAAATGTTCATACATTAACGGAAAAATTAGATACTGACATTATTTAAACAAAAAAAAGAGACTTTTATCGACTTGTCTAAAGTCAGACTGAAAGCTGTACAATTGGAATACTGAGCCATCGATTCCTGTTGCTCATGCTGTGAACATGAAAGAATCTTATGAGAGCTTGCGTATTATACATTCTTGAATCCAGTTTTAAATTAAAAGAGTTATTAAAGAAAAGTTGGGTCTCTAGTAGTAGAGATGTGAACAGTTTTATCATATTATTTGTGTTGTCTATATTTTGTCATCTTATTATTTATTTGTGTTGTTTACATTTTTTATCTTATTATTTCTGTTGTCTATATTTTTACTTTATTATTTGAATTTCAAATCAACTCTCAGTTTTCAGTTTTTATTCTTCTTTGGATATCACTCAGTTATTAACAGTAATAGTTCTAACTGAAAAACTGTGACATATTTTGGTTATTTTGAGAGCAGTGTTTTCCCGTTTAATTTGCAACATATTTTGGTTATTTTGAGAGCAGTGTTTTCCCGTTGAATTTGCAACATATATTGGTGATTTTGATGGCAGTGTTTTCCCGTTTAATTTCTTCGTTCTTACAAAATAATGGTTTCAAAGCATACTACATAAAGCATAACTAATTACTACTTAGTTGCCTTAAACATTTGCTACAAATGTTTATAAAACACCTTAATAATAATAAACGATAAGTTATACCCTTCCAAATGGACAAGATGTCATTCTTTGTTTGTTTTCTGATATCCCTACTTACGTGCTGAGTTTCGCGTAAAATTACGCGAGGGTTATCTGTGCTAGCCATCCTTAATTTAGAAGTGAAATTTGGGCAGTTGATCAACACCGCTCACCGTCGAAACTTGTACTGCTCTTTACCTGGGACAAAGAAATTTAAAGAAAGAGACCGCTGGTTTTCGCAATAAATTATCTAATTTTCGTTTCACTTTCATGAATGGTTAATTAAATTTACGTGATGCAGACTGGTTGTGCCAGATGTCACTTTGTTCAGTTAAATAAAGTACATCTAATCATATCGTACTAGAATTTCTCTAGTGCACTCAATTACATTGAAAACAAAAGCCTGCATCTCAACACAGTATCTAGCCTGACGTCATTGCATTACCAAGTATCTATTCTAACATTGCTTTTTCACTATGTACTTAGCCTGATCTCACTGCATTACTAATTATCTATCCTGACATCACTACTTTGCTAAGCACTAAGCACGCCGTCACTACTTTACTAAATATCTAGCCTGATGCCATTGCTGTACCAAGTGTAAAGCCTTTGTCAGTGCCTTAATAAATATTTTAGTGACGTCAGTGCTTCTATTTGTGAATTGCACAATAATAAGAGAAACGGTGGTATATATTTGTCTACATTTAATTAAAATACTTCTCATGTTGGATATTTGCAACAACAGAGATTTCTATGATACGAATATTCTTATGTTAAGATTTCTGTGATAAATTCAGGTTAAGTAGCTAGCACATAGAATCACCTACAAAAGTTGTAATATTTTCAAAACGAGATTCGAAAGTCGAGCGCTATTCTTCTTCATAGAATAGTCAGTGATTCGAAAGCTCTCGAGTTTTGGTCTCATTTTGAAAATATTTCTGTGTCACTAAAATTTCTGTGATACAAATATTTTTATGTTAAGATTTTTATGGTACAAATATTTCTGTGTTAAGATCTTTATGATCAAAATATTTCTGTGTTAAGGTCTTTATGATAGAAATATTTCCTCTTTACTTTACCAAAGTTTTTCATTCAAGCTGCTCAGCTGATCGACGAAGTGAGCATTATTTCGAACTATAGAGAATCACAGCACCATCTTCCGTTACAAACTGATTCTAGAATTTCTTTCGACACTTCAACAACTGAAAACTTGTTTAATCAAGCTGTCCATTCTCTCGCAGCCGTGCGAGAAATCCCATACTTACAATCGTCACCAAAGGATGTTGTTTTTGACAAAATTACAAGAAACGAGTCCCATGTTGAAGAGGACGATACAGTGACGCACAAATCGTTTGGCTACAAAGTTACAATATATTCCCAACCATTTGGTTACGGTATTTCACGAATATTTACTTTTAAAATTTTGTACACTATAAATATTTATTGTTTAGTATTTAATATCTCGTGTTAAAACATATAACTTTAATACTGTCCAGCCATTTCCTCAACCTTTTCCATTAATGTCTAACGATATACCATTAAGACTTAATGTCCAGTTTTGTCCATTTATATCACAATATCCCATTATCAATTTCATTTATTTCTCTTGCAAGGTTCATCTATCGAACTCTTTCCAGTTCTTTCACGAATTCTACCATCCAACATATCCGTCCTTTGTCTCATGGTCCATCTGTCAAATCCACATGTAATAAAAACGTATTGTCCAACCTTTCAAACACTTTTATTAAGGCCCTTCTGTCCAAACTCTTTCACTTTTGTCAGTAGGTCATAACGTCAAACACTAGCAATTGTCTTCATTTCCACAACCAGTTTTTCCCATTTTAACATAATGTTTTACACTTTTGTAACACAGATCTACTAACTAATATGTACTACTTCTGTCACTTGACCCTACTGCCCAACCTTTTATGTTTTACCAAGACATTCTACAGTCTAGTCTTTTTCACTTCTGTTACAAAGTCCTACTGTAAAACCTTTCCTACTTTTGTTTCAAGATTCTACTATCCAACCCTGCCTACTTTTGTTTCAAGAATCTGCTATACAACTTCCCTGTCTTTGCTTCAAGATTCTACTATCCATCCTTCCCTACTTCTGTTTCAAGATTCTATTACACAACTTTCCCATTTTTATGTTTCAAGATTCTACTATCCATCCTTCACTACTTCTGTTTCAAGATTCTATTATACAAACCTTCCCTATTTCTGTTTCAAGATTCTCTTATACAACTTTCCCATATTTTGTTTCAAGATTCTACTATCCATCCTTTACTTCTGTTTCAAGATTCTATTATACAACTTCCCTATTTCTGTTTCAAGATTCTCCTATACAACTTTCCTATATCTTTTCAAGATTCTACTATCCATCTTTCCAACTTCGGTTTCTTCTACTGTCCAACATTTCTTCTCTTTCAATATTCTGTAATACAACTTTATCTTTGTTTCAATATCCTACTATCCAACTTTCCTACTTTTGTTTGAAGAATCTGCTATACAACTTTCCCTATGTCTGTTTCAAGATTCTACTATTCACCCTTCCCTATGTCTATTTCAAGGTCCTACTATCTAGCTTTCCCTACTTTTCTTTCAAAATACTATTATCCAACCTTCCCTACTTTTTCAAGATTCTGCTATACATCTTTCTCTATCTTTGTTTAAAGATCTTACTGTACAACCTTTTCTAATTCACTTTCAAGATTCTACTGTTGAACTTCCCTATCTTTGTTTGAAGATTCTACTATCCATCCTTCACTTCTTCAGTTTGAAGATTCTACTGTACAACGTTCCCTATGTCTGTTCTGAGATTATACTATCCAACCTTCCTTATGTCTATTTCAAGGTCCCTCTGTTTAACTTTCCCCATTTTTGTTTCACAGTCCTTGTACCCAACTTTCCTACTTTTTCAAGATTCTGTTATACATTTTTCTCTATCTTTGTTTCAAGATCCTACTGTACAACCTTTCCTACTTCTCTTTCAAAATTCTGCTATACAACTTTCTGTATCCTTATTTCCAGATCCAATTTTCCAAACTTCCCTACTTCTGTTTCAAGATTCTGCTAAACGACTTACTCTACTATTGTTTCGAGATTCTACTATCCAACCTTTTCTACTTCTACTTGAAGATACTGCTACACAACTTTCCCTATCTTTGTTTCAAAATCCTACTATCTAACCTTTCATACTTCTATTTCAAGATTTCAAGATTCTACTTCTTCAACTTCTGCTCTTCATGTTCTGTGTTAAAATTTTTTTCTATCCAACCTTCGTAACTTCTGTTTCAAGATTCTGCTATACAACTTTCCTGTGTCTCTTGCAAGATTCTACTATCCATCCTTCCCTACTTCTGTTTCAAGATTGTGCTATACAACTTTCCCTATCTTTGTTTCAATGATTCTATCATCCAACCTTCCCTACTTCTATTTCAAGATTCTACTACCAACCCTTCCTATGTCTATTTCAAGGTCCCACTGTCCACATTTCCCCACTTTTGTTTCAAAATCCTACTATCCAACTTTCTTACTTGTGCTTCAAAATTCTGCTGTACAACTTTCCTTATCTTTCCATCCTTCCCTACTTCTGTTTAAAGATTCTACTATCCATCCTTGTCTTTTTCAAGGTCCTACTATCCATCCTTCTCTACTTCTGTTTGAAGATTCTACTATACAACCTTCCCTACTTCTGTTTCAATATACTATACAACTTTCCCTATGTCTATTTCAAAATCCTACTGTCCAAGCTTTCCTACTTCTGTTTTAAGATTGTGTTATAGAACTTTCTCTGTCTTTGTTTCAAGATTCTACTATCCAACCTTTCCTACTTCTGTTTCAAGATTCTGCTCTACAACTTTCCGTATGTCTGTTTCAAGATTCTTCTATCCATCCTTCCCTACTTCTGTTTCAAGATTCTGCTGTCAAACTTTCTCTATCTTTGTTTCCATATTTTACTACTTCTGTTTCAAGATTCTGCTATATAACTTTCCTTATCTTTGTTTCAGGATTCTACTATCGTACCTTCCCCACTTGTGTTTCAAGATTCAGCTATACAATATTTCCTATCTTTGTTTCAAGATTCTACTATCCATCCTTCCCTACTTCTGTTTGAAGATTCTGCTATACAACTTTCCCTATCTTTGTTTGAAGATTCTACTCTCCATCCTTCCCTACTTCTGTTTCAAGATTCTGTTATCCAACCTACCAAACATTCTGTTTCAAGATTCTACTATACAACTTTCCCTACTTCTGTTTCAATATTCTGTTATCCAACCTACCAAACATTCTGTTTCAAGATTCTACTATACAATTTTCCCTATGTCCATGTCAAGGTCCTACTCTCCAACTTTTCCTACTTTTGTTTAAAAATCCTATTATCTGACTTTTCCTACTTGTGTTTCAAGATTCAGCTATACAACTTTCCCTATCTTTGTTTTAAGATTCTACTATCCAGCCATCCATACTTCTATTTCAGGATTCTACGATACAACTGTCGCTATGTCTGTTTCAAGATTCAGATATACAACTTTCCTTATCTTTGTTTTAACATTCTACTATCCAACCTTCCCTACTTCTATTTCAAGATTCTACTACACAACTTTCGCTATGTCTGTTTCACGATTCAGCTATACAACTCTCCCTATCTTTGTTTTAAGATACTACTCTCCAACCTTCCCTACTTCTATTTCAAGATTCTACGATACAACTTTCGCTATGTCTGTTTCAAGATTCAGTTATACAACTTTCCCTTTGTTTCAAGATCGTACCGTCCAACCTTTCCTACTTTAGTTTCATGATTCTACTATAAAATTTTCCCGATCTTTGTTTCAAGGTCTTAACGTCCAACCTTCCAAATGTCTCTTTATGTTATGGTATTTATGTGTACTGAAACATTGTATAACTGTGATATATGTGATTTAGAGAATAAATAAGAATTAATAGTGCAAGAAATCTGGTTCCATGTTACATATAAATTAACACTGACGTCACATTTACAGTCAGAAATTGCTGTGACGGACATTTAATATGTGAGAAAGACTATAGTTATTTAAATAAACAATTTTACAATAATTTGTTATTTACTGGCTCTGTTCTTTTACACCACTTTATTTACCGCATATAAACAGGTCAAACCTTCACATTTTTACAAAAGTAGAGACAGTCGTAATAAGAAAATAATCAGATTGAAAGAACAGTATTTTAAACATGGAATTATCCAAACTAAGTGTTTTTCAAATATATCACAAGTATTTGCATCATCTAAATAGATAAGAAACCAACTGTGGAAACCAACATTTATTTGTCAGTGATAGAGGGAAATTTGGAGAAATCATTCAGCCCGAATATCTGGAGGTAGCAGCTGATTCTTCACCACAAGATAGTTTACCAGCCCATAATAAAGGGTAAGTTATTATCTGAACAAATTACTTTACCAGCCTCTAACGAAGGATAAGTTATTATTTGAGAAAATTACCACACCAGCTCATAGCATTGTTTTTATTGTTATAATTATAAGTTATAATTCGTAACACCCACAACAAGGGACTATACCAATTCATGAGAATGGATAAGTCCTTATCTGAATTCCCCACAGCAAGTGACTACACCATCGCACAAGAAAGGGTAAGTCCTCATGTGAACTCCCACAACAAGTGACTACACCAACCCACAAGAAGGGGTGAGTCCTTATCTGAATTCTTCTAAACAGTTAATTTAAACCACAACAATAGGAAACATATACTTGTGATCTACATTTGTTAATAACATCCATCCACCTAGTACAACACTTGAGAAGATGACATGATTTACTCCTAGGGCAACGAAATTACTCTTCAACAACCATGACCAGGAATCTCAAGTTACTACTCAGGACAATGTCCACCTCTCCAAAACTTTGAGTGGCTATGACAGAGGTCTTCGAGATCATGAGAAAACAGTAATGAGACATGACCGTGGCAGCCACAGGCACGAAGAAGGTAGTCATCAACACCTAAAAGACTACAAAGGTCACACGCATGACATCAGAAGTCATGACAAAGCTGGACTTGCCAAAGAAGGATACCGAGAGAAAGCTGAAATACAGTATAATGAAAGAGATAAACTTGTTGTTTATTTCAATTTTGAAAATATTCTTATTTTACTTCTAAATCAATATATGTTTTCGTTTCAACTACAGAACACTTCTTGGATAAAGAATGAGCCAAGAGGAAAAGAGATCGTGACAAGAAGAAGGGTTTGTTCGAGCTTCAAGCATAGTTCTCAAGACCATGAGAATTTCATCAAGGCAAGTCGATATAAAGATGAAACATTGCTTTATAAAATAACATCTGGGAAAGCTAATACTTACCAAGATGGCATCCATAGGCGGGAAAATCATCTAGAGAATAAAAATGACGAATTATACTCGGACGATGATCGAACAAAAAGAAAAGAAGGACTTAAAGAAACGGGATATAAAATAAAAACAGAAAGAGAATTCTATTGTAAAAGTAAGTAAAACTTACAGAAGGGCTGGAACCTTGGACCTTTGATACATAACCCTATTCCTTAACCTCTATGTCATACTAAGTTAAAATGAACAATTTTATTCGTAATTAACCAAAAATAAATCGCACAATTTTGTTTAATATCTGGACAAGAATGAAAAATAATTAATATTGAGTTGGTCATCAGATATGAGTCAAATAGATCACTTTGCTGGTAGGCCTGGCATGGTCAACTGATTAGGGTGCTCAACTTGCGGATTCCAATTTATTGTTCCACTAGACATATTCATTTTCAACCATGGTAGCTTCATTATATCGTAACGGTTATTTATTGGTAAAAGAGTGGCCTGCAAGTTGGTAGTGGATGGAGATGACTAGTTGCATTTCTTCTAGTCTTTCATTGCTAAATTAGGGACAGCTTTGCAAGAAGTACAAACCACTTTGCTGGTAGGTGGTAGAAAACAATGAAATAAATTATTTAAAAAACCTCCCATAGTGGTCCAATAGTAAGTCTGTAAAATAGGGGCTGATTTGTTTAATAAAGTTATTATTCCAGCTGTAAGAGAAGTTTTAAACTAGAATTAGACAGTGGTGAGGGCCAGAAAAAACTAAATGCAAAAATAATAAGAGGTAGAAAAACATTTAGCATAGAATATGAGTATAGAAGTAGTTATAAGGATAGGTTTAATTGTTGCTGTTGTAATGCTAGAAGTATAAGAAATAAAATAGATTACTTTAAAACAATGGTAGAAATGGATGATTTTGATGCAATGGGAGTAACTGAAACATGGTTAAATATAGATGATGTTGATGATAGAAGTTGTTTGTTTTTAAATACAGGGTTACAGGCTATTTAATAGGGATATAGTGTTAAAGAGATGAGGCTTTACATGTTGAAGTTAAGGATGTTAAAGATAATAACAAGGAGACTGAACCAATTTGGGTTTCTGTTAGTGGATATAAATGGTAAAGGCTTTCAGCGAGAATTGTTTATATACTGGCGAAATTATTCCAGTCTGAATTTTTGGAGCTGTTCATACATCTGATTTTACAACATAAATGGTTTTCTTTTCATACTTTATTCATTTAAAATATTGTGAAAGATGTCATCAATAGAATGATTTATTGTTATATTTTCAGAGGCTCACCATGATAAGGGTTTTGGTCGTCATGATAGCACCATTAAGAAGCATGAACACAGTAACAAAGATTATCACAAGGACATTGGACAACATGACAGAGGGTTTATAACAGAAGTTAAAAATCATGAAGTGCATGATTCAGCCCATAAAGTCAGTGAAGACCATCAGCAATAGTTTAACAACAACAATTTTTCTAAAACATTTCGTGTTCAGTCTTACATTCAACCAGACCAGGAGGCCTGTGGTTCGTCAGTTGTTATTATTGGTAAGCCTTATATCCAGCTAATCCTAACTGACAAGAGCAATAATCCTGCAATCTGATCAGACCAAAAGACCTAGGTGGTAAAGACAATGTCTAATACAGGAGATAGCAGGAACGAAGTGTCAAATATTGTAACTGAGAAGCCAGTCTAATCATGTCTTTTTCCCTACCGGAGAATTTGAGATAAAAGCAAAATATATATCTTACTTAACCAAAATTGATTTCTTGTTCCATTTTCAAACTAAATCTTTGGATTTAAAATATGCGAACGGTAAAAATAAACAAATGCAACAGAAGGCAACATACATACTGATGGTTTCTAGAAACACAAGAATTCCGGTTCATGGCAGGTTCATGTTTGTTTGTTTCGAATTTTGCGCAAAGCTACTCAAGGGCTATCTGCGCTAGCTGTCCCTAATTCAGCAGTGTAAGACTAGAGGGAAAGCAGCTAGTCATCACCACCCACCGCCAACTCTTAGGCTACTCTTTTCAAACGAATAGTGGGATTGGCAGACTCAATATCTGGAACAACTCTGTCAATAATGAAGACTAACAAAGTTTAGGCCTACAAAATTTGATTAATTTCTACTTTGTAGATTATTAATATTACAAATTGGAAACCCTGCAATGATTACAAATTTTAATCAATTAATAAAGATAACATTTTAAGTTTTATTGCCAAACATGTACTTTAATAACAATTTCAACTCCTATTTAATTTACATGACAACGTATAACAAATACCTGGCACATTTTTATAACCTTATGCTCTTGTTTCACGTTAGTTTTAAGTTTGGTTTGTTTGTTTTTTTTTTTTTTTTTCAGCGCAAAAGCCATTCGAGGACTCAATTTTCGCGCTAGCCGTCCCTAATTTAGCGCGCAGTGTTATTTGCGCTAGCCGTCCCTACTAGAGGGAAGGCAGCTAGTCATCACCATTTTACAAATTTCATATTAGAGAAGATAAAATAACTTTTCAGATATAGTTTTTCTTTCTGAGGTTATTGACCAAAATACTTCTGCGTTAAAAGTACAGGAAAACAAAAGGTCGTTAGATGATAAACTGGTAAAACGTGACGCGTTTTCAGGCGTAGGGTTTCTTTTTCAACAGTTAATTGAACTGAACATTTTTTAAAAACACTGATTTTCTCTAGAAACTTGAACATTTTAAGATAGGATGCAAATCTGGAGAACTTCATTATTCATATAGAAAATAGTAAATGTAAATATGTTAAATTTTAGTTCTATCTTTCAAAAATCAGAATTGGTTATCAAATATGGTCCATTTGTTGTGACTAAGAAGTTTTGTTGTTTATTGTAACTTCAGTAGTATTACCTATTAAACATTAATAACAGTTGCTGGTATTATACTTTGTTTTTTAAATCAAACTTTACACTACGATAACGTTAAACATAAAACTTTAATTAAAATTGTATGAATTATGATACACAATTGTAAAAAATCATATTCTAACAAAGTAGTATACATGTGACGCAATAGAAGCCCATTCAGTAGGATTTAAAATTAAATTTATAACGATATATAAGATGTTAGTCGGAATAAGTAGTCCTTTAATGGTGTCCTAAACTCTCCCTCATTTTTTAAAGAAATTATCCACTTCCTCCTTAAACTTTTTATAAGGTGACGGCCTCCGCTACAGGGTTTTTTTGTAGTGCGAGCCCCTAGACGCTGAGCCATTAGGGACTGTTAGTGTTAGAAAAACAAGTGTTAACGTAAGCCATAAAACTTTCCCCCTAATGTTTTTAGAATACAGTTAAAGGGAATTGGACCTTTGTCCTAATATTTTCATCAAAATAATACCAAGTTACTATAAGAAGAAACACTTTACAAGATTTTAATCTATTTCTATAAAATCTTGTCATCCCCAGAAGAATCTTAGTAGCTATCCTTCATCTATACCGTCAAGTTAATATAATTTTTTAAATAGACTACAACGGTACACATTAAACTAAGTGATGCCTAGCTAGTAAACTGTGTAGATTTTTTTTGAAATTTGTAGTCAATATATCTATAAATTGTAGAAGCTTTACTACCAGCTATATCTAGATAAGTGCATTGAACACTTCTATATTATGGTCTTTCACGATACACTTAACTTTAATGGCCCTATTTTATTTCTTTGTATCATGAACAAATATATATTCAAGTGGTATGTCGTTATTACTGTACTGCATCGTTCAGAGATTATAAAAACGTTTCAGTTTTTAACCAACTATCAATTTTTTAATGACACACAGTTACCTATTACTGAAAATTTATCTAAAGTGAAAACAAAGATCAAATAAGATTCAAACTCGTTTCATCTGCAAATAATGGAATTTGGCAACTCTTGAGATCCATAACTCAACTTGTAGAGTTCAGAATCACTATTTTAGTAGGTTCCCACACGAAGTAGATTGTATGAAGCACTGCCTTGAATGATCACCTGTTATTTTAAACTGTTGTTGATACTTGTTTTATCGGAGGCCTGTGTAAGCTAACAGTTCTCTTCAGTAAACATTTAAACATGTTCAAGTCCACAAGTAATTTGTCAACCATAAATAACTCAATTTAATTCTCAGTAAATAAGAATGTAAAAAGGTGTCTCCATGTCAGAGATGTTACTAGGTAAATGTTTGAATTTATTGAAAGAACATTCAATCAGTAGTAAATACTTTTGGAAGTAATCTGTAATAACAGCCACGACATAATTCTTAGACATTTAAAGTAAGAAAAAGTTATCTGCCATTAAATAAGCATTTTATTCTAAATAAAATTTTCAAGATAAAGAAATGCTAAAACCATCTGAAGCAAAAGTTGAAATTCACTATGGGAAAAATATTGTCAAATATTTTAACAAAACTCAGAACTCCAGGTTACATTCTTGTTGCCAACATGTTATACAAATGTTCATCATATTTGTATCAATTGAACAGAGTAATTTATGCAAAATAAACCTGGAATGCAGCAAGTGGTGTCACTGGTCATGGTGACATTGAATCAGTTGATTTAATGATGATTCCCAGTTCCCTTCAACTGGATGTTTTAAATAGCATTATATAATAGAAGTTAAGAACTTTATAAACCTTACCCTTGTTCATGCTAGCTGTTTGTTGCACTGTAGCTTTAGATACACATCCATAACTGCATCTATAAATTAAAACCAACAGTCATGCAACTATATATAAAGTAAACCCAGACACAAGAAAACAATCATGAAATATAAGGTTATAACTGAGACACTAGCTCAACATATGTACCTGGGTCTGTAACTCAAGATATGTTTCATAAACTAGCACTTTTTTGCATGCGTTCAAGTTCTTCTGAGATGTACACAGCCACGAGGTATGGTGTTCATTTGTTCTTAAGAAATTAATGTTGGGATAATACATATTTTCAGATAAAGAAGCAAGTTGTTTGTACATAAATGTTTTACGAGACCTTAAATCGAAAAGATAAGAAACAAAATTTCTAAGAAACCAAAAAAAAAGGTGTTAGAAATTTAGGTCCTCCCGGTTAGTGGTCAGTATTGTTCTTTTAACTAAGGAAATGCCTTAATTTGTTTCCTAGTTTAATTGGTAGTATTATCAGTGTACAGTAATGTATATTTCATTTCAACAAGTTTAAATGTTGTAACTGAAAGAATGGAACGTAAAGCAAGAATCCAAACACACACCTTAATTATATGACTTATACTGCAAGGTCTCTCCATAATTCCTGGAATTAAGATATGAAAGTGAGAGAAAGTCTTATGAGCGTGTAACCTAGTTTATTTATTCTGTTCATTAAGACTTAAAAGTAAAGCCACAGTTCAAACAAGAACCTTCACTTTAAAGAGCTTCCCAATTAAAGACTAAAGCCACAGATCAGACTTAGTCTCGTGAGAACTGTTACACCAAATCTCAACCATGATGTCAGTTGTCCTACACACAAACGAGTTTCATTTAGTACATGCTTCTTGCTATACCTTCAACAATAAAGGCATCAGGTCTAAAATGCAATGGCATATTAACTATTTTATAATTTTGTCTAAATACTAAGAGAATACAGTCTTCCCATTATACATGTTGCACGTGCAGTAGAAAGCACAATTCAGAAGAAAGTGCAAATTACTAGTTAACTTTAATATACAAGGATACCTTATTTTATCATAGTTTTACATAAATAATTTAATACATACTTTGTTATTTTAGGTTTAAAAGCTGTACACATTTTTCTTTACATAAACCTTTTCGTATAGAGGATATCATTATAACCACTGCCAGGGATTACATCAGCCCTTCTTCAGATAAGCACAGAACTTAGAAGCACCAGGTGTACATCATAACCATGTTTCCTCGCTTTTCTGCCACAGTCTTGCACAGTGAACCACCTGATAAAGTGAAGTGATTTAATATCTAATCTGATAAGAATAACTTTAAAAATTGTAATAACATAATAAGTTGAAAATTTTGGCAACTTATTAGCACAACTTAGAAAACCCATAAACTAACAATCTTTAAAACTAGTAAACTTTCAAATGTTTGAAAAATTTAAAGATAATTTCTAGGTAACTAAACATTCTTAACATAATTTAACACAAACAGCAATTTTTTAAATTTGTATCTGAAAAAATATATATATTTGAAAATGAGTGTCAATTTCATTAATATTTAAATAAAACATTAAATTTACAAATGCAGTCCAATTTCACACAAAATATAATTTTCCACCTAATTTAACTAAATAACAAGACAAATAATTACCACCATCTGTAATAACAAATCAATTTTCAAATTTACCTTATAACTGTTTTTGTATTATACAACTCATCAGCATTCTGTAATGTCATAATGTGATGAGTTGCTTTCTATATACTCTGTTTAAACTGGAACTGATGCATCAATTTAACTTAACAATTCAAATGTAACACTTTTTACCACATACAATTTTGTTATGTTTAGTAATTAAACACTGCAAGTTCCATATCAAATACACATGATACTTAAGCAAGTCGCTTGACAGAAAGAGTTCTGGGAAAGAACTTACTTATCCTACCAGTCCTCCCATTATAAAACAGACCTACTTAATATTATTTCAAGAAATCAATTTAACCTGAAAATACAACAAAGCAGGATAGGAAGAAGAGTTGTTAACTGGCCTTTATTTTCAAACAACAGTCTCTTTCTGTTGTTATTATGGAGTTATTTATGCTGTGGTGACAAAGTGTGAATATGATCTGGGATATAGTATGAATGCAACATTTTTAGAACAACAAAAAAGAACCCACTTCAACTTTAGCATTAATGATATCTCTAGTCTGGATCTAACTATTAAACCATTCAGTCAGTTATAATTTAAGTTATGCAGCCATCTTACAAAGTGTGTTTTATAGCATTTCTCCAACATTGACAATTTGGGTTTTACAAGGTGGTAATTACCTACTATAGCAAAGACTGGTAATTTCAGTTAGTTTCGAAATTTGTGTTGCAACATTGATAAGAGAATTATCAATATTATAATACTGTAGTTCTTGCACTCAAACTGTATTAAAGTATAGGTCATGCCATCAGGTTTTCTAAGTGTACTTGGTCATGAAATAACCTTTCCAACTTGATCATATTACATATTACTGTATTTAAAATAAAACGTTTATATTTGCCAAACATTAGTTTTTAATTTATGAAACTTGTTTACCATTCCAATCCAGATCACAGAATAATTTTTAGTTTCACACCACAATCTTTTCTTGCTGGAGACAGCCTGAAAATAAATAACACAGGTCTGCATCTAGCTTTCTGTGTATGGGACCCTTGCTGGTTTACACTATGTACCAATATTATGACCACTATCATCTTTTTTTCCAACCAATTAACTAGAAACTTAAGTGTTTCAGACATACTAACTGTTACTATCTACACTCAAGCATTTGCAGATAAACAACTCAAAACAACAGAGCTGAAAACTCAACAACAGTTAGTGAACCCAATAGCTCTAAATTAGAAACAAGGTTCTGTCCAAACTGGACAGACTTAACAGTTGTAACGTTTCACTTTCTTCTAAAGATTCACTCTCAATTTACAGCAATGGACAGATTATTGGATGATTACATCTTCTGTTTGATATAACTACCAAACCCTATTGAAATCTCAGTCTGCATACATCTGCTATTTTATCAGACACTGGTAACAAGTTCATGTTGACCAAATGGAAAAGAAATAGAATCCATTATGAAATTTCATAAACTAGTTGCCATGAACATTATCAAAATGTTTTACTGGTTCATGTTGGATAAACTATTAAAGAAATATAGGCTTATACAGAAAAGAAAAATGGAACACCTGTTACAATTTGCAATAGGTGTGTTTTTATAACATTCTATATGATAAAGATTCTGTCATATAATAACTACCTGAAAACTAAGATAGTACAATAGTAAAGTGTCCCATAAACCCTTACCCGATCTTTTATGACTGTGGTGGGACCTGAACTGATGATCAGACATGTGATGATTTTCAAAATGGGTGCCAAAGCATGAATCTCCACTACCAAAATGATCAAATCCACTGAAACCAAATCCTCCTGCAAATGGCCCTTCATTTGGTTCAATGTCTGAAAACAGGTCATCACATATAAAAAAAAATCCACTGTGTGAACCACCAAACTGAAACCTGAAGCCATGACCTTCGTGACTATGAAAATCATGACCTTGACAATGTCCACGAAATGCAAAGGCATTGTCAAAGCGTCAAAAGAATTCATTGAAATTAAATTGATAGTCATGTGGTCCACCAGGGGCCTCACCACCATTCTCAAATGCTGCTTCACCAAACTGGTCACACTTTTTTCTCTTCTCTGGATCAGAAAGAACTTCATATTTTAAGAAATAAAATAAATTTATTGTATAACATTATCCTCTTGATTTCTATATTATATAAAATTATTACACATGTAGCTATATTATGATATTTGGAATTAAGAGACTTGTTTTCTAAAAACCCAAATTACAACTGATAACTCACAATACTTTAATAAACTAGAGATATCAAACTATAGAAACAAAAGTCCAGTAAAAAATTGTTAAATACATACATAACAAAATAAGTGTTCATTAAATGATAATGTTTGGATAATGGTACAGAGAAGTTGTAACAGAGTCAAATTTATCACTCTTACAACACCAAAACACATACACACAGAAAAGTTACATTTTATTACTAAAATTTCCCATTTTGAACTTACAGTTGTTGCAGTAATGTGTTTTTGTTGTTAATATTGGACACTTAACAGTTCAATGTTTTATGTTAGTATAGTATATTCTGACCTTTTGTATCCTTTGGTTTCCAAGTTTCTACTGCAAAACTGAACAATCCTATATATTATCTTATTCAAGATATATTATGCAACATCGTTTTGTGGCTCAGCACTAGTTACACTTGATTTTAATACTGCCACTCATTGCTCACACAAGTCATAGCAATGAAGTATTGTTCATGGTGAATTTTCAGCTATTCACAACATGTAACGCTACCACAACTAGACTTATGACTGGAAGGATACAAAAAGCCTTTCTCAAGATATATATATATATATATTAGATTGTTAAATGGTCTAAAGCTAAACAACAATATTATGAAGAAAAACTTTAATATCCTTTAAGAAGCAGATAAAATTGAACAATCAAGCATTTACAACAGCAAAAGCTTCCTAAAATATATCCCATGTCATCCAAATCAATGTCATCTTCCAATAAGAGAAATTACAGTTATGAAATAGAAGTGGGATCAGAATTATTTCATTTAACTACAAACCTGTCATGTCCACTAATGTAGCTCTAGCTGATTTTGGAATCTTCTGCTATGTATGGTACAAGGTTTATGGGAAGTCTGTAATGAGGAGGTAAGACTGGCATCATTATTCTTCAGTAAAGATTGTTAAAAAAAAAAAGAAATTACAGTGTCACACAATAGTATGGTCACACTGAGAGTACAACAGATAAGGGAAGCAGTGGACTCAGGGAAAACACAGAATAATTAACCTCTGTATCAGCATACCATTTAAAAATAATATATAGCAGAATTTAGTATAGATTTTACCATATTAATATTTTGTGCCACAAACCAAGGGAAGTTTCACATTACTAAGTTTAGAAGAATGTCATCTCTTCATATTCTATGGTACATAGATAAAGGAACATATAAACAGTTTTTAGCTGAACCTCTACCAATTTCTTTTAACCTCAGCTATTCCCAAAAAAAACTAATTCAATAACAGCTTCTTGAACTTAATATTTATAAAATATAAATATTTTGTATTTTAATGTGCAGTTGTAACTGCAAAACCATTTTATTTATTTCTAATGAAAACACATTAATTTACATTTGTTATTAACAGATACTTGCACATAACAAAATGCTAGTAATTATGATACAGACATTATCACCCACAGGTTTTATACGCTTGGCCAAATATAGACTTTAATCAGCGTAGTAGACACAAGTGAAGGAATAATGCTAACTCAGGTTTTACTCAGTGTAATACTTCAAAAACCATGAACATCGCCTACTTTCAACAGGAGTGTCACTGTGAACACTACCCACCTTTAGCAGGAGTGTCACTGTGAATGCTACCCACAAAGCAGCTAGGCTATTTAAGCCAAACATCCGGTAAAAAGGTAAAAGTAAAGCAAATTTAGTAAAATTCATAAAAGGAAATTAAGGTAAAACAAAACATAAATAGCATAAAACCAATGTTTACATCCAGTCTACAATGTTAAGAGAAAAACTTCATCAATACAAGTTGTAAAGGACTTTCTGCAGCATAACTGTAATTATCATAACTCGCCAGGAAAACTAACATGTAAGTACAAAAACCACCATCAGTCACCTGAAGTTGGCCTTTCCAGTCCTGTTCCAAGTTATTTGACGTTATGGCCATTTTTGAAAAGTAAAGTAATAAAAGTTTTAAAAGATGTGTTGCAAAATTTTAATAATAACTCGCCAGAATGACTAACGGGTAGTTCAAACAGCAGTGTTAGTCACCTGAAATTAGCCTTTTCAGTCCTGGTTTTGAGATATTTAATGTTACGGTCATTTTCTAATTTCAAATCGAACTAGATGGACTGTGATTCTTAAAAGGGAACCACATGAAAAAAGGTTTAATGTATAAATTAAAAATCTTAAATGGCATTAAAAAGATTAAAGATACTAATAAAGTGTTATGTGTTTGAGCTAATATAAAACATTATGGAACAAACTTCACAAGTTAGTCTTGAATCAACTCAACTATATTTTATCAAACAAATGCGTCGAGATCAACACTTAAAGTTTAAAACTTCCATACAATGACTTTAGTATCATAGCAACATGAATTTCACTTAATTATAACAAAAGAGGTAGAAAAGTAAAAAAAATACATCCATCAAACACATTCTTTGAAATAGTTTGTGATTAACACCAAGAATAATGTAAAACAGAAAGAAAATAAAATGACTTCACTTATTTTTCAAGTTTGATCCAGTAAACTTAAATTATGCAGTAACCAAACATAAGGCTTCTATATCCTTCCCAATGTATTGTATTTCCAGATAAACTTTTCCCAATGTATTGTACCTCCAGATACACTCTTCCTAATTTATTGTACATCCAGAGATACACTCTTCCCAATTTATTGTACATCCAGATATACACTCTTCCCAATTTATTGTATATCCAGAGATACACTCTTCCCAATTTATTGTATATCCAGAGATACACTCTTCCCAATTTATTGTAATCCAGAGATACACTCTTCCCAATTTATTGTACATCCACACATATGCTCTTTCCAATTTCTTGGTGCATCCATGGTGGAAACAGAAATTATCTTTACAAATATTGCATAGAAATGCTTCACAATATTAACTTGTTCTGAACATTTTTAAGCAATTCAAACATCATATTCACATACAATTATTTTATGTCATTTAGTTAAAACCAATTAAAATTAATTCTATAGTAAAAAAATAGTTTTTATGTGAAAAACTTTAAAGGTAGTAGTTCACTCATAGTTGGATGAGATGCCTCATATTTATTGTACATTGAAAATTCATTTGACTTGTGTAAACCAGATTTTCAAAATGGAATATTCTCACTATATCAGATTTAACTGAAACAAAAGTTAGTGATGACACATTTCATAAACTTGTTTATCAAAATTAGCATCATCTCACAAAGTCTAACATTTAATTTCCGAAGGAAAGAAAGTGATACAAACTCATATCTGTAGCAAATATAAATCTTGTTACACTACAGTGTTGCTTCCATTTTGAGAAAAATCTATTTCAGTGGATTTTAAGATCCGATAACACCCAATGTGTGGATGTTCTGAACCAAACATGGTCTAGTTCAGTAAATGAGCATGCTCAAATATTTTGTCATGAACACCAGCTGCCTGCAAACAGAATTAGGTTAATGTGCCTGTTAAAAACACCAGAGAAAAAGCGAAAATCACTACGACAATGAACTAGCTATAATATACAAATATGATTTTATATACATTTTTGAGACCGGGATACAATAGAGAAGTTGACTGTGTCATGAATATTAAATACATAGAATTCTATTAATTTCTACAAAATATCATTAACAACAATAATAAACATGTAAGAAAATAGTACTGTTTTGGTTTTGGTTGTAAGACATAATTCATTAAAGTTAACCTCACAGAGTTCAAAATTAATGGTGATTAGCTAGCAAAAGTTCCAATAAGGTTTAGAGTTTAGCTAACAATCATCAAGAAATACTGGAACTTAAAATAATTAATAATATTCAAATGGATTTCAAGATAATTTTATTTCTTAAAACTTGAATTGCTTTTTTTGCTAAAATGAGTAAAATTTATGAGTTTTAAACAAGAGGTGTCAGAAAAGTTACCACAGGGATAACTGGCTTGTTGGCGGCCAAGCGTTCATAGCGACGTCGCTTTTTGATCCTTCGATGTCGGCTCTTCCTATCATTGCGAAGCAGAATTCGCCAAGCGTTGGATTGTTCACCCACTAATAGGGAACGTGAGCTGGGTTTAGACCGTCGTGAAACCGCATGAATGGATTAACGAGATTCCCACTGTCCCTATCTACTATCTAGCGAAACCACAGCCAAGGCAACGGGCTTCCCTTGTAAATTTTACTAACCTTGAAACTGGTGATTGGCTGCCTCCTCCAACAGTTCATCCTTCATTCCTATAATAGTGCTCACAATAAGATGTTGAATCTCCTCTTGCTTTTTATTAGTTATGGTTAGTAAAGATGTATAAAGTTCAGCCTCTCTCTAATGGATGTGCTTTAGACGTTTTGGTGTCATCGTCATGTCTCTTGTCATATCAAATGCAGTGAGGATGAACATCCGTAGACAGCGGTTGTGGAATTCATTCAGTAATGTAGAAACTTTAGCAAGAAATAATTGTAACACGTGATGAGTAAATAATAGAATGCTGAAATGCACAAACATAACATTACTCAGTCCTTGTTTCACTTAAAAAAATACACAGAGAAAGTATGCATTCAGGAGTATCAAGTTACAATAATAAAATATCGATGGGTTTGTAACAAAGTAAAAACCTAAAATAAATACTAGTTACAATAAACATAACCAAAATAAAAATTATTTAACTTTAATTCTTGAACTTTTTAAAGTATTAATAATAACCAAGAAACTGTTTTACTGTAAGTCAGCAAACTACAGAAAAATATAACATAAGAACAATGAAAATCATTTACAATAAAGTGTAAATTCGCACTAACAGAACAATACCACATTTATATATGTCATTTCTACATGTCAATTGCCATTTTCAGTCAAACACTAGACTGAAGAAGATACGTGAAACGTTACAACTAGTATAATGTATCAATTTGAAATTGTACTTAGTGCCAATTTAAATTTTATTGTAAACTTCTTTAAACAGTATCACTTATTTACCTATTATTTTAATAATACCCATTCTTTACAATCTAGACATTAAAAATTGGTCAATAAATAATGCAATAATAATTCTTCATTAGCTGGATATTAAGTTAAAATAATAATGCAAGATTAACTATTCTCTATTACTTGAACACTAGGATAAAGCTGAATCTGTAATATAGGAAGGTGCAACATTATTTTCTAGAAGTTCAAAAACTAACTAAGGAAATACAACCATGCTGTTTTCAATACATTGTAGTCCAATTCAAACAGTTTTTTACTTATGTGTCTAAGCTTCCAAATGTTCACCGTTTGTTAGTACTTTTAACTAATACTTAATTTCGGTCCATATTCACTGTAACATGTCCACAGGTACAGTAACAATGGCAACTGTTATCCCAGTCTTTAGCTATCTGATGTTTATTTATAGGTATACATGATGTCCTTAACATACCCCCCTATACTTCTTTCACGTAATGACACCTGTAATTACACTGAACCACAGTCATTGGCTTGGCCTTTGCAAACCAAACAATGCAATGAGGATTTTCTTGCATTGATGCAATTTCATAGAGTAATATTAGTTACTAGAAACAAGATCGCTAAAGAGCAACAGGAGGTTTGATCTGGAAAAGTGTGTTGTGATGTTGTTCACTCCAGATTGACTGCCAAATGGCATAAAGCTGAGCCTTTAAATATGGGATAGGCATAGCAGGACAGCATTACAGCAGACAGGATGAGCTGCAGTATTGGTGAGTTCAGTACTAGAAATAACAACATGTCCAGGTATTGAGAAAACTGGATGGAAACAGAAGATAAAGAAAAATTGGCCAGTCATTTTTTGAACATTGACAAGAACAGGGTAAGAATAAATGTGAAGTGATTATAGGGCCAGTAGCAAACTAAGAAAGTCAGTGTAAATTGTACAATCAGAGTACTGCATAAATTCTGCATGAAAAACAAGAAAAATGACATACAAATTGGTAGTGAACACAGAAACTGTAGCAACCACTAAACGACAGCAAACCACAGCATAGCCCTCAAGAGTCATCTGATTTTGAACCATCCATACAAATGGAAACAGAAGAATGGGTCAAAAGATGTTTGGCAAGTAGAAGAAAATACTTCCATTCAGGAGTATTTGCCTTTCTCAGGTGACTCAAAGAAAGTTCACAGGTGGGGATGGTAATAAGCCCTAGTGGGATGGGCTGATCAGTGGAGACAGCAACGTCATAAAAGAACAGACACAATTCAGCCAACTACACCTGGATACAAGGCCAAAAGAAAGAATGGCAGACTGTCTATTCCGAAAAAGCATAACCTACTGAGAAAGGAAGACACAACCCCAGGTGGGATGCTGTGGCAAGGATCGAAGTTTGCAAGAACAATGCAAACAAAGATGCAAACAGTTAAGGTGAAGAAGAAAGGTTCATAGGACTATATGTACAAACTCTGGACTGGAGGAGTGCAAAGAGCCTCCCCTCCCTTGTGGAGAGCTGAAGCCCCCCAGATGGTGAATGGGATCCAGTGTCTTCAAGGTTAAGGTCCTGACAGAACCCTAAACAGAGACCCATAGTTTGGATTAAATGAGGGCATGATAGATCTTGAGCACAAAATATCAATCTGCTCCCCAAGAGGTGGAAGAGAGGAGTTTGTAGAGTTTTTATCTGAAATGTTACCCATAATACCTTCATTTTAGAGACTAAATATTTATATCACTCTTTTCACTATTAACTAAATATTAACATTTATATTTTGTTCCATCATTGGTGATTTTATTATTCTTAGAAATCATTTGAATTATAAGGTATTTTTCCAATCTTGTTTTTAAGACAATTTATTTAGATTTTAGACACAATACAGAAGAATAACTACTTTATGTTAAAAGTCTGTTTTTGGGGTCTCACCATGTCTGTTCATGATCTATCTGACAAACTTGATTTTTGATAATAGACCTGGTTTACACTTCAAACAGCTATCGTAAGCCTACTTTTCATTTTTAACGCACCTCACTCCACTTGCATGCTTTCCATAACCTATGTAATATACGACGATGATGGTTTTCAGCTTCCATTTTAATAATGTGATTGTACAGAAATCTACAGGCATCTCGTTTTAAATTTCCTCGGTATAATTTCATAAGAAAGATACTTAATACCCATTTCATTCTTCAGTAGCTTGAATTATGCGACGGTTGAACGAAAGGTATGATTGAAAGATGTGTCTTAACAACCTCATACTAAGTTGTTATCGTTCTGGATCGTATATTTGATAGCTTGTTATAAATCAATGCATTTCATTTCTCATCACTGAGGTATGATATCGTTCAGATCTCTTTCTGGATATCTCTGATTGCCCAAGTTGATCCGCGTTCCTTTGTTTTCCAATACCACTAAGTACAAGGGAAATTCACAATTTCCTATCTGTATATATCTTTATGTTTTGAGTGTATGAATATTTTTCGTCAAACAATGATGCCAAATATCCTTCCAACAAATAACATCTTTTCCGTAACGCAAAATTACCTAGGAATCGCCAATAAATATCAAAATCTATTCTTGATAGATCCACTTCCATGGTGATTTTATTTCAGCTGTTATTGTCAAATTCTGTCTTACATAAGAAATTTGGTTTTATATATAACGTATTTACCCATGTAGAAGTTTACTGCAGTCAGATTAAATTTTAAGTAAACGTATTCGATAACTCATTGTTGACACAGGTTCCTCAAGTGGGTCAACAGTAAGTTGACATAGTTACAACCATAAAATCTAGGTTTTGATTACATAGTCAGAGAGTATAAAACCTATTCTGCAGCTTTGACTAAACCAACGACGACTAGAACAACTTATATATAGATTAAATCAGTCACAACAAATTAAAAATCTTAGTATTCATCAGCAAACACACAAATGGTTTTAATAGAAGCGGAACTGAATACCTACATAAATATTTGTACCAGTATATAAATGATAAATGTAGAACTACAGTATAAGAATCCGTATAATCGTACTCTGTAATAACCGAGAAAAAAAAAGAACTAAAAGTTTCTAGTTTTAAAAATATGTTATAGAAATAATATTAACAATATTTTCAAAGGGGTACAGTCGTAAAATTTTGTAGACCCACGTAGGAGCAACCTCTAATTCAGACACATTTACTTTCAACACGTAGTGTGTCAAAATTCAGCTGCAGGTTGTAAATTAAGAGCTTCCACTTCACGTGATGTGTGATTACAGAATTCCACTGTTCAAAATTTGTCTACATCAAAACTTGTCAATATTTCAAACGGTTATAAAATTTTAAAAAGCAACAAGGCTTACAAATGTTATAAACACTTAACACTGATTCGTAAGTTTATAAATTTTTCAGTGTTGAAGCAAAAAGCCAATGACAGCTTATAACAAAAAATCTAAGACTAATACGTAGGTTCACAAACTATTTCAGTCTCTCTTTTAAAGGACCGCTCAAACTAAACTAAACAACTCAAACTCGCCACTCTTGCTATATTTATATTCTCAGATCTTTCTGTAAAAATATGTTCTAACCAAACATAAACAAGTCAACTAACAACTATTATAGAAGAAAAACCAAAACCGTTCAGCTCATTCCGTCATTAAAAAGACCATGGAATGTCAGGTTCTTGTGTTTAAGGTATCAGTACTTAAGTTTTGTACACCTGGGATGATCAGTCTCGAAAGACCTCTTTCGCCCTCCGTCCTGCATTAATATCTGTTCAATATTTATTTTTTACAACTAGAAGGACAAAGTTTAGTCAGTACACACTTTCACTCTGAGCCATTTCAGGGTCACCTCCATGTAGGTAATTGTGTTAATATTGTTGTGTTAAATATACTTTCAATTTATTTTATTGTTTTGAAGTCCACACTACACGAACAGTTCCAATTATGCTTTTCACATTTTTCAATAATTTTAAATTTCGGCAATATTATTTACATAGAAACAACGAGAGTTAGGGAACTAGAGGTCAGAAATATAGAGTTAGTCAAGGAAGAAGTTGTCTTCAGCAAAGACAATTTTATTTTTAAAGTAGAATGGTTGGCCATTATATTATGTAATGTTCTTTTCTTCTTCGTTGGTATTCCGTTCATGTTTTCTTTCATTGAGGGTCAGGTTCATCGTACAACTTTCTTCCCTTTATGGAACTGTTATTTTGTTTGTACTGTAACTGAATCCCAGTTACTTTGTTGTTGCATTATTCGTATATGTTAAATTTTGTCCATTGTCCTTATTTTTAGTTGGCATACCCTTTTCGTGCCATATTCAATTTAATTTGTTTTGTTCGCTGTTTCTAATTATCGGTATTTAGATTCCTTGGATGGATCTGAAAGGATCAGATACAATCTTGACCTCTTTCTCCCGCATTTGTGGTGTTATTAATAAGTGTATGTTTTGGGTAACTGCTATATGTTGAACGTAATATAAAAGAGGGTATTGCTTTCACAAATATTCATTGATATGAATTAAAAACCCCTATAAGGACCATGTACATTAATATTGTACAGTTCATCATTCACACAGGGGCATACTTGCTATGTAAGTAGTCCATATATTCCAACGTTTTTCTTATTGTTGTATTATTTTATGTTTATTTACATGAAGAACATTTTGATATACTACATGATAAAAAAACAAAAGGATGAGTTATGAGGGTCTAGGAATAGGTAGCATATTACTAAACTTATAGTACATATTTAAGGGTGAGAGGTACTGAGGCTCATTTCCATCCAGTTCGAAATCGCGGTCTAATGCTCGAAACATTTCGTTTTTTACGTTGTTGTTGTTGACGTTCGTGAATGATTCGCTTAGAAATCTGTCATGAAGTAATTGAATGTTTGCGTATGTATGAAGGAATTTAAAGTTTGTTGAGCGGGAAACTTTATATGTGCAAGTAAGTATTGCTTAATTTCATGATCATATCTTGTTAACACTGATAAATATAAATTGAATTAATATTTTGATTTCAGTTTATTTCGATCTTCTTCTCTGAAAGAGTCCCCAATTAATTATTTTACTCATTATTATATATTTCGAACAAGTCTACAATTTATTATATTAAACATGTGTATCACTACTTCAAATAACCGGAAATTTAATTTTAATTTAAAATACATTTAACTGTTCATATGTATCAAAGTTACAATATTTGCCAACAAGATTGATACAAACAATTTTCTTTCTTAACTCAAATATATTTTAATATACAAACAAAAAACAATGCAATTTATAATAACGGTTATTTCTTATAGTTATTACAAATGATGGTATAGAGAAGATTTTGAAAACTTACATACAATACTGAGTGTTATATTTGGTCTGGAACTGAATATTTTATCGATGATCTAGGTCCAAGACAAGTTGATATTGTCACATCTCTCTCGGTTCTTGTTTGGCCTCACACCCTTACAAGATGATATATGCTGTTTTGTTATTATAAAGTCAACTAATCTCGAGCTATATAGAAAAATCGCCTTTTATAAAACCGTTTTACCCAAAGTAAATTGAAATGAAACTTTTTAGATATAATACAATTCGGTTGAATGTTTTTATGAGAAGCTACTTTATGCAAGACAAAGATGATAGATGGACTCACAAAATGTTAAAAAACGCGAATAATGAAAGAGAATTGTTGAAGAATAGCAGGAACAAAAGGAAACGGAAAGTTATATCAACGACTTCATGAAGACGTGATTGCGACGGAGATTTTTACGACATGATACGTAATGTCAGAGTCGTTCTCTCGTAATTGAAAAGTCAATTAGTTTAAACAATGATGTTAAACTTAGCATAAACTTTATTATAAAATCTAACAACACGACTTATAATTAAGTTACGAGATAACATTTAACATAAATCTTGACTAAACACATATACAATATTATTAAACCTTGTTAATATTTTTCATTATGTAGTAAGATTCAGATAATTCATTGTACAGCTTTGAGTTCACAAAAAAATCAACGAAAGTTTAAAATATTATGTATAGTTCAAGACAAAACCAAACAACATTTTAAACAGTATAATAACCCAATTACTTTTAAAATATACAGTTTAACTATCACAACAATACAAAATGTATTATAATTTAAAAGATTCACTAACACTTTCCTTCTACTACGTTCTTTATCAAAAACATAATTTATTCTAGATTTATTACTGAATTGTAATCGAATTGATAATAATAGCCCACATATTTCAATACCACTTTATTAAACTACGAAATTTTATTATGGAAATTCTTTCATTATACTTCCAGGTATATATATTAATTATTATATTTTTTTCAGAAATCGGTACTGTTAGCCTCCATCCCCTCTGGCAGCGGTAAGCCTATGGATTTACGACGTTAAAATTAGGGATTCGATTGCCCTCGATGAACATAATAGATAGCTATGTTCATGTGGTTTTGCTGTAAGATATTACACACGTGCCTATACTGTTAGCCTACTTTTTGTCTGTCGCACTTTGGTTTATCTTGAAACGAACCTAGCCATATCTGACAGTAAGGGTTGTACGTTCTTTTCATTCGAACAGGAAACAATCCGAAAATCTTGATTCATTACGAATGAACTCTTACTCTTCATTGTAAAATCTAATTTTACAAACTTCCTGAACATTGTATATTAACATATGTGTATTGTTTAATTACAATAATGTAAAATAGTTCAAAATTGTGCAATAATTAAAAATAACATTTAAGGAAAAAGAAAACAGAAAATTTCATACACTAACAAAATAAAGTGTTCAGTTTCTTGGCAAGGAAGACACGATTCAAATACTTTGTATCAATATTATAACATTTAACAACCTTAATACGCAGTAATTTCTGAAGTTATTTTAGGGTTGGAGTTACAGTGTTAGTGGGACTTTCAGAACAATTTATTCATAATTCTTATAAAGGATTTCATTTCAAAATAGTTAACGGAAATCTTTAAATAAACGTTTTAATAAAAGATAAAGATTTAGTTTCTTCGTAAGAGTTTTTCAGCAAACTGTTTTCCAAGACAGTTATCAAAACAATTTTAGACTTTTGTTTAAAATTAGTGATATTGAACAATGTCTTCTCAGTATAAATGTGTATTTAAAGTACATCCATGAACTTTCTTTTATTATCAAGTCAGATCATTTTGTAAACAGAACATCACTCACGAACGAGTGAACCATGAACATTTCAAAAGATAAAAAGCTTATGTCTCAATTAATCTGTGTACGTTTAACGGGAAGTTTTTGTAACAGTTTTTGTGGCAGAGGAAACGTCTGATGCTTCCCGGTATAACTTAAAGGACATTTTGGATGTTTTAATCACGATAGTGTGGGAAATAATGAACCTCGTTAAAGAAAGGTTGAAAGGTCAAATATATTGAATTTAAGAAAATTTATAATTCACTTTTCTTCATAAACTAAACAGATACAGGTATCGTGAAGTCTTGCATATATTTCATAAAATTCAGATTATTTTATTGTATATTACTTTTAGGATATATAGGTTGGTTTTATTTGTTAACATAAAGAAACATATTTATTAAAGGATAAGTTTTTCTATAAAAATATGAATGTTAAAATATAGAAGGTTTTTACTTTAACGACGATTAATAGAAAATAATTAATAAGGTCTACACAATGAAGAAACCTAAAACTCTAAAGATAAAGATAAATTAAAATTACACTACAGATAAAAGGAAAGGTTGAACGTGTTTTTTGTTGTTTTTTTTTAAGTTCAGCTACTGATGCAATTTAAAGGTACATTTAAGTGACTCCAAAACAAGACGTGTCAACACAACGTCTCCAGACTATGCAGATACAAGACTTATAGACAATATTGATAGTAACGGAGTGTATTCCCTCTGGCCACGGTTTTCAACGAACCAGTTAAGGTTGTGTGTGACATGGACACAGAAGGTGGTGGGTGGACTTAGGATTGCCAGTTATGTTTATTAACTTCTTTTTACATTTTGAAGAGGTTTATAGTATTAATAACGTATGAAATTAATTTAACACTTATGTGATTTCTACGTTTATTTAAACTACTATTAAGAAAATAGTTAGATAAGTCACTAACATGTTTTAGACAATTTATGTTTGTTTTATTATCTTTATCTGAAATTATATTCACGATTGATTAAAAATCAAAATTTTGATAAATTTTCTTTTCTGAACATAATCCAACATTATGGATATTACAACAATGAACCCCAGAATTTCTGTCAATCTTGGTATCAGTACAGTGTAGGATTTGGATTACAGAACGAAGAATTTTGGCTCGGTTTGTATTTCTTACAAAAGCAATGTTTACACGTGGATACAGCATGCACGTCATAGCTTCTAACAACTAAGTGGAATATTATACAAAACCGAACTTCTGTATTAAGTACTATTATATAACATCTCATGATAAATCTTGGTGGCAGAACTCTCAGAAATAAATATGTTTCTGTAGTAAGTGGTGGAAAGTTATATATTTTAAAACGTTTAGGATTAATATCATGAATATATCGGTACTGTAATTATCAAGCTATTTTTGGGAACACTGACTGAGTAGCTTACATTCATCGCTACTTTTAACTAGAACTTGCTGTTAAAATAACAGATGAATTAGTTAAAGCCATTATTTAGGATATGGGCTAATCTTGTAATATTTAACAAAAATATTATGAGACTATAAAAGAAGTGAATAATGACTGATGAAAAAGGTTGCACAGCAGTTGAGGAAGAATTTAAATGTATGTATGTAAAACATATTTTTATAGAATTAAATATTATCTGTTAAACACCTTCTAATTGTACATAATTTTATGTTAACGAAGTGAATGTGTTATTAAGGCATTTAGTGTAAACTTATTGACAGTTAAAATACCAATTTGTTAACAGTTAAATCCTTTCATTAAGTAATTGTTTGACAAACATGCCGTTTGTATAATGTAAATATAAATGAAGGTTATTGAAGTGGGACCTTAGAGATAATTGCCTAATGTAGTTACAGCTTAAACCATGGTAATATTAATTTATATATGTATTTTCTCATTACCAGGTTCTAACATAACATGTTTTTGCAACTTTCCAAATGTTACTTCCTATGACTCATGAATTCCTTTAGATATATCTTTCATATTTTGGAAAATTATAACACAGAAAAGGAATAAGATAATCTACTAAATGTTTTTATTTCTTGAAACACCAGATGTGACTGGCTTTTCTTTTTGTCATTTATTGTATCAACTCTTTTTTTTTTTTTCATGTTACCACTAAATTACAGCCTCTCTGTTAGCCACAATATAACCGAAATTATGTTCAAAGTGGCATATAGCACTAACCAATCAATTAGTGAATCCATGTTTTCTCCTTTCATAGATGTTTTAAAATGTGCCATTTTATATTTTGCACGTTAACAGGAGACAAAGGAATGATATAAGCAAATTTTACTTTTGAAAAATATCAGATGGCTGAATTATTGATACTGAGGTTTTATACTGAAAGTACATAGACAATAAGGAAAGTGGACATCGATTATATCTTATGATGTTTGATATTATATTATATTTCACTCCCCCCTTCTGTTTTGTCTTTTAGAACATTGATGATGCAATCTCGCAAAGAGAATTGGATTCTTCAGATGAGGAGGTATCCCATCTTCTGGTATTTACACACAATCTGGAGGAAATTTTAACAAGATATGTTGTTGGTGATAACAAAGAATTTTGTGAAAACCAGCAACATTTTGTTTACAATAATGCTATCAACTGTGAGGTATTGTGTTTGATTTGATTTATAATATCCAGCCTTTCATTCAAAATGTCTTGGGATAATACAACATTGATTAGTTTGAAATGTGTACACTTAATGAAAAAGTTCTAACTTTAAAGAATTTTCAGATATTTTATCAAGATCTAGACACCAAATTAGTAATTTAGAGGTTCTTTAGTTTGTGTTAATATTTGTACTTTACACAAATAGTTTCAATTCTGTATAATATACTTTTGTTTATTGTGTTGAGTTGTTATCCAAAAACTAATTTATATATATAAAGTTTTAATCAAGTATTTGTGGATGTAATTATACATGTGCATGAAATTTAAACAAAATTTATTTCTTGGTTTTCTTGCAGTAAATCAATATACCTACCAAAATTGTAATTGCCCCACAATATTATTAACATCTGTGGTGTTAATTTAATAACAACTTTCTGAAATAAATTACGTAAATGTGAGAATTATCTGATGCATGAATTTTAATATATTGTAAGTTTTAAAATTAAAACACTAACATTGTATTGGAATAACATTAGTGTTTAATGGATATTAGCAGTAGGGTTTAATGTGTTTATTAAATGGTGCAAATAAATTGTAAATATATGTGTTGAATAATGAACACTTGTGTTTAGAGGGCAGTTGTGAGAAGGCAGTTATCTTTAGTTTTCTTGAAGTAGAAATGAAACCACCCAAACATTTCTACATATTAAAACTCTAATGTCCACCCTTACAAAAGTTGTGAAATAGAACAAAACAAAACTACAGATCCTATCTTATAAGAGCTTTTAACCTTGCTCTCCTGTCAACTATAAGAGACTTGTATTGTAATAATCAATCCCACCATTCATTGGCAAAAGAGTAACCCAAGACTTGGCAATGGGTGGTGATGACTAGGTGTCTTCCCTTTAGTCTTTCCTTGTTTTATTAGGGATGACTAGTACAGATGTAACAGGTGACTTTGCAAACAGTTGCACTTGAAAGTAATATTGTACTTATATTTTTAGATTATTGAGAAGAGCGGTTATGATCGAAGGGTTCCCCCTGAATGGTAGAAGTATCGGGAACTGATGGACATACATTAAGGGGGCAGCTACAAAACCCATGCTATTCACTTCAGGGATTCTGTGTTTTTCAGGTCATGTGCAATTAAAGAGTGAGTTTTATCAAATGATTTATATTCATGCGATTAATAGTGTACAATTATCAGTTTTTTGGTTCAATCAGTAAATAGGTTTTGTCTGTCGTGACAGTTGTTATCAAAGTTCTTACAGCTATGAAACTTGAGACCAATGATTTAAACTGGTGTATAAATAAATTGAGACACCCGAAGTAGCTTTTACTTTATTCTTTGTTTTGTGTGTGTGTGTGTGTGTTACAATATAGACATTATTATATCCATTATCAAACATAAGCCCACTACTTCTAGTAGGAAGTCAATTTCATTGTTTGGAGCAAATTCATTCCAGAAAGTTGTTCTTTCTGCAGCTTTGTAATGAGAAACAACGACAACTACCATTTGTTTTGTTTGTTTTTTGAGTTTCGCACAAAGCTACTCAAGGGCTATCTGTGCTAGCCGTCCCTAATTTAGCAATGTAAGACTTCGAGGGAAGGCAGCTAGTCATTACCACCCAACGCCAACTTTTGGATTATTCTTTTACCAACGAACACTGGGATTGATCGAGCCTTATAACACCCCATGACTGAAAGGACGAGCATGTTTGGTGTGACAAGGATTCAAACCCACGATCTTCAAATTGCAAGTCGAGCGCCATAACCATAGAGATATGAAGGCTTTATATTTAGTTTTCGGTTATGTGCATGAAACAAAACAGCTTTGGACAACAACAAAACCATAACATTAATTTAATGTTAAATATAAAAATAAAATAGTTTCAGAGAAATTTATTTAAAAATGTGAGTACATTTATTAAAATTAACATTTCGCATTGTTAAAATTTTCTCCACTCACAACACTTTGTAACACACATTTTGTTCCTGGATAGTATGTGTTATTTCTTATTTGCTTATGTTGTAAAAGTACAGAAAATGGCCATTATTCCCTTCAAACTTTGCTTTTGAGACCTGGATAATGAAATTTAGAAATTAAACTATTTTCTATGTAAAAAGGGGCAAATTTGCACATTTTTATTTACATAAGGTCTGAATAAAACAACATATGAATCAAGATTTACATGTATTTAGATAAAGTTATACAAAAATGTTTAGAAGTGAGTAGTTTTTCGAGATTTGTGACTGTAATGTAAATCACTTTCACGTGTCAATCCTCAAATATAGTCTCTCATCATGTTTTCATTACAGCTTCTTGGTAGCGGCGTTCAAATTCCAGTATATCTTGGTGAAAGCGATCGCCTTGCTCCTCTGAATATGTTCCCATGTTCTTGAATTTGTCAAGATGAACTTTAAGAATATAGACTTTCAGGTACATCCTGCAGCCCATTTTGCAGTAGTTCTTCACCAGAGCCTCAACCAGTTCCACATAATTTTCGGCCTTGTGATTGCTCAAGAAGCCCCGAACCACTGCGACAAAGCTTCCCCAAGCTTATTTTTTCTTCCTACTGAGCTTCTTAGGGAATTCTGTGCACTCCAGGATTTTCTTTATTTGTGATCCAATGAAGACACCAGTTTTGACCTTTGCCTCAAACAACTCAGGGAAGAAGTCTCGAAGGTACTTGAAGACTGCAGACTCCTTATCAAGAGGTGTGACAAATTGTTTCATAAGACTTATGTGTAATAGTGGGAACAACACCTTCTGGAGGCCCACTAGTGTCTCACACTTGACTTTGTGCCTCCCCACAGAGAATTCGGTTCGTTGTGGCCAGTGCTTTCTGTTTTAGTGCGCTTCGGTGTTCCTGCTGTCCCAAAGGCAAAGATAGCATCAGATAAAATCAGATAGGTCTGTGTGTGTTCACTTAGGCAGTTAGAACTAATCTGAAGTGGTGAGTAATGAGCTACTGTATCAATATTACTATTGGAAGTTCTAGAAAATTCTAAAAGGTTCTTGAAGATTCTCGTAAGTTCAATAACATTCTAGAAAATTCTTGTGAGTTGGAGAAAATTCTCTATCAGCGACTCAGCAGTGAATCTACCTGAAATGTTCTGGGAAATGGGTAAATTTGAAAATTTCATTACCCAGGTCATAAAAGCAAACTTTGAAGAGAAAAATATGTCTTTTCCATTTACTTTAGCAAAAGCAAGTAGGAAATAACACTTTCTGCCCAGGAATAAGAAAAAGTAAAAATTTTGTTACATAGTGGAATCATTAATCGAAGTTACGAGCGCCACTTATAATCATTAATCTAATTAACGAAGCGCCAGCTACTAATTTTGTTCTCTGTGCTGGGACCATCATGGGTATTTCTTGGATAAACAAGACTGTTCAGTGTAAGAGTTATTAGTTAGTTTATTTAATAATTATTTGGTTTAATAACAAGAGTGTTAAAACTTAATTATTTTAAAAAAGCGGTCGTCATCGATTCCATTAAGGAACATAGGGCCGCAATCACTGCGGTTTCTATAACAAGTTTTTTAAGTGAGTAGATTGTTAGCCCACTACATCTAGCCGTCCCTAATTTAGTAGTGTAAGACTAGAGGGAAGGCAGCTAGTCATCACCACCCACCGCCAACTTTTTGGGCCACTCTTTTACCAACGAATAGTGGGATTGATCGTAACATTATAACACCCCCACGGCTGGGAGGGTGAGCATGTTTGGCGCGACGCGGGCGCGAACCTCAGATTACGAAGCGCACGCCTTAACGCGCTTGGCCATGCCGGGCCTTCAAAAAGCGGTACTTATGACAAATTTCTTTACACAACTCTGTACGAGTTGTACGTTGTGTATGTAGTCTAATTGTTTTACTTGGCTTTTGTAATGTTATAATAATTTTCCAATCTTCTAAAGTTTTCTCGTAATGTTTAGTATTATTGTTACTAGGGTCTAAATACTTTTAGATTTTTCTGTCGCGTATTTATAGATACGTGCAGATATAGAAGTCAGTTAGTTAGAAGCAAGTACATCAGTGAAAGTAAAAGAAAGAGTGAAGTTATACTGCGTGATTGTCAGTTTAGACATAATGGGCGATTTCTAAAGTGAAAGTATAACAGCTTGTATTGTAATAACAGAGATACAAAATGATAATCCTTCTAGTTGTCCCTTATCTAGGAGTGATGGACCAAAAGATTTTACGTTAAACACGAAGCTACACAATAGACTATCTGTACTCTGCTAACTGCAGGTATCGAAACTAGGTTTCTAGAGTTGTATGGCCGCAGACATATCGCTGTGTCACTAAAGAACAAGAATAGAAGGAAAACAGTTCAACTTCTTTGACTACTTTTTATCAGTTAAAAGTGAAATTAGCCGTAACATTATAATCCCTTAACGGCTGACAAGAAGAGTATGTTAAGAGACGGGATTCGAAACCACAACCTGAATACTGCGAGTCAAGTGCCCTAACTACCAGGCCATACATACTAAGACTATTCTGGGATTCAAATGCTCCAATGTACCAATGAAGCACCTCAAGTATCCACAGTTTCTTCTATACTTTCCTAAGCAAACTCTTTAAGACACCCTCTCGTAAGTAAGTGTGCAATGTATTGTCCCGGAATCTTGCCACTAAAAGCGTGAATACTGTTTCAGATATGGCGTCTCCAAAATTCCGAAATGGCAAGGAACACAAAATTCAATGTCATATTTGGGTTCCGCCAGCGTGAAGACCAAACCTTTGACTTCCATCTTGCTTGGTATACAGACTACAGAACTTATATTAAGAAAATAAAAGCCTTAGAGATTGCGAATGAGCCAGCCAAGTTTGGTCTTACTAGCTTCAAACCAGTGAAAAGACTTCACACACCCAACATGAGTTATTATAGGTCAATAATGTTGAGACTGCTTGTGCTCGTGCAAACATACAGACACAAGGGGCCATCTGTTCATTTAATGATATTTTTGCACAGCCATCTTTAGGAAAAATAAATATTTAAACCTAATCGTCGATTTCTTTCTTAAACTTTTGTAAAATGTTATTTTCTATTCCTGACTACGAAAACTTATTCCATGTGCTAATTTATTGTTACGAGAGATAACTGAACAAACTTGAACTTTGCCTGTTAAATCTTAAACTTGTGTTCTCTCGTCTTGTTTGTTTGTTTGTTTTTGAATTTCGCACAAAGCTACTCGAGGGCTATCTGTGCTAGCCGTCCCTAATTTAGCAGTGTAAGACTAGAGGGAAGGCAGCTAGTCATCACCACCCACCGCCAACTCTTGGGCCACTCTTTTACCAACGAATAGTGGGATTGACCGTCACATTATACGCCCCCACGGCTGGGAGGCCGAGCATGTTTAGCGCGACGCGGGCGCGAACCCGCGACCCTCGGATTACGAGTCGCACGCCTTACGCGCTTGGCCATGCCAGGCCCTCTCGTCTTGTTGTCTCCAAAATATAGAACCAGAGAAGCTGGTGGTGGTGAAGCTTTAGTGTAAGAACCCTTCTGATAATTTTTTAAACTTCAATAAGATTACCTCTTACCATTCTTTTTATTTTTTCATCCTTGAATCATCACTGATGCACTCCTCTGAACCTTTTCCAATGAGAAAAGGAATTTATTACGTAAGGAGACCAAAACTAAGGTGGTATTTCCAGTAAAGTCTAATTCAGATGGCTATCTGGTTTAACTTGTGATCAATATATCGACAAATAAGCTTTAAACTATTGTTAGGTTTACTACTGACAACACAATGTTAAGATCCTTATAATGCTAGAAACCTGGTTTCGGTATTCGTGGTGGACAGAACGCATATAGCCAATAGCGTTGCTTTATGCTTAACTTCGAATAAATAAATAAACGGTCATACTACTTAGTTGTTTCCATTTAAATGTTGGCTTGTAGTCCAAGTTACGATAATCCAAATGTATCACCTTGCATTAGTCGTTTTCCAAATATCACTCCAACTAATCAACTGATTCAAAATATTCTGTAATGCCTACTGCCTTTAGCAAGCTTTATTGGTCTTCTAATTAGATCTTATAAGCATCATTAAAGTAAGTAAGAAAAACGTAAAGGCCTAATCACTGAACCCTGACTACATTTGAAGTTCATTACGAAATAAGGTTTCGTTTGAGTTTCGCAACAAGCTAAGCTAGCGGTCACTAATTTAGCAGTGAAAGATTAGATAGAAGGCATCTGGTTGTCACCGCCAACTTTTGGACAACTGTTTTTTGCAAAATAATAGTGGGATTGACCGTCATATTATAACGCCTTCATGGCTGACAGTGCAATATGTTTTATAAGATGGGGATTCAAACCGTGACCCAAAATAGGGAATAACCACGTCTTCACTTGTCGAAAGTTATTGGGGGTGTTTATTAAATTTAGTTTTCAACAGCCCAAGTTCAGGAGTAACCTGCTCTTTGGCATGCCCGAACTGCATATCTGAGGTTTCGTGGGTTCCATCTTTTTCCCTATTGAACTCTACAAATCGATAGTTATGATAGAAATAATATTGGTTTGTCGTTTGTAGTTTTTCTATTATCGAGTTATTCATAAACTTCCAGGAAAATTATGTTTCTTTCATGTACAAAACATAAGGCTTCAAAATAACATTTTTTTTTCCATGGAAAATACGTTAGACCAATTGATTTAGGCACTCAACTCGTAATCGTAACGGTCCGGCATAGCACGGCGGTTAAGGCGCTCGATTTATAATCTGAGTGTGACGTGTTCGAATCCCCGTCACACCAAACATACTGGTCCTTTCAGCCAAGGTGGCATTATAATATCACGATCAATCCGTGTTAATTGGTAAAAGACTAGCCGAAGAGCTGGCAGTAGGTGGTGATACCCAGCCGCCTGCCCTCTAGTCTGTTAAACTAGTAAATTAGAGTCGGCAGCGTGGGTAGCACTCGTGTTGCTTTGGGCGAAATTTCCCAAACAAACAATCTAGGCCTAACACTAATAAACCTGTTAAAGTTATCAAACAATTTAACAAATACGTCGTTTCGTACAGAACAATATCTACCCACATTAAATACTGCTAACCAAGTAAGGATGGCTATATAAAACTCAAATCGGTCCAGTTTCACAGTTTTTGTCAGCTCTTTAACTTCGACTAGATTACGAAAACTAACGACTCTGATATTATGCACCCAGCTTGTTACAAGGCATTTAAACTTTGTGTGCTTTCAATATTGAACACTGAGAACTAGGTAACTGAAAAAAATATGGGTATTATGTATCGGGAATATCCATAACTGTTTGTATGTCAAAAAGACTAATGAAACAGCAGATAAATCTGTGGACATAGAAGGAAGGATATAATACTAGTTTGTTATAGACATTCCAAATTGCTGACATTTTATCCTGTACTGACAGTTCATTTAATTCCTCGGTCAAAGCTGTAAACAAAACGTGTTCTTGTACACAAAAAACGTTACAGAATTCTACGTGTTCCGAAGGTAGAAAGTAACTTCCTGGAGTTTAAGCCAATCGTTACATCTGCTATTGAAGATGATGAAGGTAATGTTTTCATTCCAGTGTGTTGTTTATTTATGTGTGTGTCAGCAGGATTTCTTATAAACGACTGAATGGATATGGACGAAAATTGGTATACGTTTGGACTACGACCTAACTTAGAAGTGATTAGTTTTTGGAGGGTCAAGGTTACAGCCATATCCTTTATCATGGGGATGGAATTTTTACATTATGATCGAACTCTGATGAAATTTAGTGGCATATTCTTCACTGTTTTGCCACACTGGTCTGAGTCTGTTAGTAACCCCGGACATACGAAGATATTTTATGAAGATCGAATTTGATCAGTGTGGCAAGCTTACTTTCCTAGACTTTCTACAGCTGTCGCCACTTGAAACTTTCAAAATTCAAGAGCTAGGAAGTTTCTTTGTTTTTTTTTGTTTTTGAATTTCGCACAAAGCTACTCGAGGGCTATCTGTGCTAGCCGTCCCTAATTTAGCAGTGTAAGACTAGAGGGAAGGCAGCTAGTCATCACCACCCACCGCCAACTCTTGGGCTACTCTTTTACCAACGAATAGTGGGATTGACTGTCACATTATAACGCACCCACGGCTGAAAGGGCGAGCATGTTTGGCGCGACGAGGATGCGAACCCACGATCCTCAGATTACGAGTCGCACGCCTTAACACGCTTGGCCATGCTAGGCCGAGCTACAAAACCTTCTAAATTTGAAAATCTGCTAATTCAGCTGCTGTTGCCTATTAGGGTTGAAAGATGTACCTTCGTTATCGAAAACTATGTGAAAATCCAAAAGAGTTGATGCCGTTTTTGTTACCCTACTTACAAGTCAAATTAAAAAGTTTCGATAACCAAGTGAAGAGGTTGGTAAGCGAACACCTTACTACTTATTGCACACCTGAAAAACATCCAAACATGTTGACATTAACAAAACCCTTGAAAAACACGGCTGTTCATTAAAACTTCGAAACATTATCAAACTGCATGCCAGCTAGAGTCCTGATTATATAGTTTTAAATCGTTATCAAGTTGCCTGTGTGATATTTGAGCTAGTTTAACTACTTTAAAAATAATTATTTAAGGCTGGCAATTTTAGCACGAGTAAACCATCATTAGTACGCATGCGTAAGTCATATGCGCTTATCCACTACTAAACTTTATGACGCTTTACGTATCTACTTTATAATTAACTCACATAACTCTTCTTAGCCTCCGTCTTATACCAGTATTGTTCATAATAATATGGAATGTTTACTTTCCGGTACTCTTTCTTCAAAGTTACAAAGAATGGCTAACTAACTTCATTTTAACTGTGTGTATATATTAGAAAACCTTATATTTTAAGTAAGAATGCAAAATCATTACGATATAGGGCTTGCACTGGCCTACTGTTTGTTCAGAATCGATTTTAAAAAATGCAGCACAGAACACACGAGAACCTAGTTACATGACGACGAAAAACAAGTTACAACCGCAACTTCGTATTTACAAAATGATTCGATTGGTTGGTCAGTCGATTGTTTGGCGTACAGCTGCACAATTCATAGTGAAATTCAATTTTTGGCATTGTAAGCCTGCCAACTAGAGTGGGGGGGACAAAATAATTCGAACACCGCTAGTAATGATGGCCCGTTTGATGCTGATTCTAAATATTTTGTAGCAACAAACACTGAGTTAACACTGAATCAAAGGACTCTTTTTCTACTAAAGATCTAAATTCACAATTAATCATCAATCAATTAGTTAGACATCAACTTTCTCTATGAAACCAAGTTATAGGCGTATGAATACATTTATAAATTGAGAACTTTTGAAAAATTCAGAATTCGTAGCTTATCATAACCATATTAGGAATAAAGTTGTTTCTTAGCTTGTATTACAAGAAGAAGAAGTTACACATAAGTACAGAAAGAACTGTATCTATAATTCTTTAAAGATCTACTTCCTACCCCACGTTTATCTCAAGTCAGTTTGTCTGTATCCAGTTTTTTGTTGCAGACAATGCTCTAGCTGCAATATTAATCACCTGGCTTTTCATGACCTGGAAAAATTATACAGATTTACATTCTGCGTGATACCAGTACAGTTGTATGATTTGATTGTAAATATGTTAAATGAAGTTTTTCGATGGATCCATAAACAGGGAATCCTGACAATCGGTCAAGAAAAGTGCATGTCCTATCAACACATAGAGCTACAGTTATATTATCACAAAAGATAGAAGATTCTGTAGAACTAAAATAGAATTAAAAATCAAGTACTGAAGAACCATAGTTTTGAGTGTTGTTTTTTAAACTATAAAAGTTTTCACTCTGTTATCTATTGTAAATTCTCAATCTTTGATTCTCAAGCTTCATTCAGGTGGTTAGTGGAAGAGCCGTATGAAAGGTTCCTGAGAAAAGAAACAAAATTTTATAAATCGCTGACATATTGCAATATCCAGATATAAAAACGGAACTTAAAAACAAAAAAGCCACCTAAAATCAACAGAAAACATGATATTCACATCAAGTCACACCAGAAATTCATGTGTGTACAATGATAAACTAGAGAAACAGAATAAACAGATGTGTACGTGTAAGATATTCATAAGCTACGTTTTTGTACCATGTTTTAAAAAAATATGCTAGAATATTTTATTTAGTTTGATTTTAAAGTTTTCTAATTAGTGAGTTATACGTAACTACAGCTGACATAAAACAGTATAAAACCGACCTTTTAATAAGTACAGCTTTTTCCTTTGTTTTAGGGGACCAGTATTTTGTAGAATACAATCACATTCAGTTTTAATACATTCCACACATATGTGTGTGTGTGTGTGTGTGTGTATAATTACAATTTACAAATAAATCTTTAAATTTTAGTTACTTTTCTTAAAACACAGAACAATTACAGTAATTTATGACTATTATCGTAGTTTCATTGTAAATACCCACACTCTGTTTTTTAACATTTCCTGTATACAAAACTACGTAATCAGTGTTAGCTGAAAATAAGTATTTAGTGTGTTCAGTTAACAAATCTAACATGTATTGTTGAATGAGTTCAGTAAAGTTATTTTATGATATATTTTTATGATGTAGTGAATTTATTTACATTATGTTTCTGATAACAGGCATATGAAACTGTAACAATGAAATAAAACCTACTCAGAGTAACTGAAAACTTACAATGGTACACTGACTCTGGCCCTGAGCCTTATTCTCAGATTTTACTCATTATTCAAATCACATTACAATTAGTAGTAAGTACAAATATCTACTGGGAATACTGTTTAAGAAAAGATATCACTTGACAACCCCACAGATCCAACTATAATATAGATATGTTTGGGTGTTTCAATACTGGTTTAAAAATACTGTTACTCTTACATAATATATTCAATTACTTTTAATTTTCTAATGTTAATAAAAACTACACACATATAAGGGCTCATTCATAAAGCTTACCTAATAATGAAAATTAGAAATGTGAAAGAAACAAAAGAACAACCAAAGAGTAGCATAAATGAATATAAACATTTATAAGAAAATGTTTACAACTACATAAATTTACACTAGCAGAAGTCAGCATATTCTGCAAAGTTTACAGAATTTTAAAGTAATTATTACACAATTCTACCAGCAACAAGTTATGTAAATGTTAACACAATGTAAATTATTATACAAATTATATAACACAAAGTAATTATTATACATCTCTACCAGTAACAAGTTATGGAAATGTTAACACAATGTAAACTTGTTTTTCTTACTATCCTGGAGAGCTTTCTAACATTTAAGCAACAAACAATGGATGTATAACATCTTTATAATATTAGATCAGAATTATGTTTTGTCTGAATAATTTATACACTTACTTGTAGAGTACCATCAAACATTCTGTATGCTTCCTAGAGATGTACAGTTGATGACTAAAGAATACAAAACATATACAGTCACAAATTCAATAATTTCTTTTCAAAACTCTTTCATTAATGTTTAATATACTTAAAATGTATCCTTCATTATGGCTAAAATAATTACTATTTCTGTCATCTTAATATTTCAGATACAGTAACGCCCCTTTTTATATGCAAAAACGGCTCGTTTGGGTTGAGAAAATATTTTACATAGAAGAGCGAACAACTTTCGACCTTCTTCGGTCATTGTCAGGTTCACAAAGAAAGAGGTAACTGACCGGAAGCTGACCACATGTTTGAAAGGGGTTGTGTAACTGTGTGTCGAAATGTAGAGGGCGGTATTAGATGTTTGAATATATAATTTTATTTATTTTATTATATTAATATAGGTATAAAGGCGTTCCTTTATATTGGTTTATTTTGGATTTAAGTTGTTGTATAAGTAAGGCTTCTTTAATTTTGCGTTTGTTTATGTTTGTTTCTTTATTTAGTATTTGAGTGTTTTCTATGGTTATGTTGTGTTTATTTGACTTGCAGTGTTCGAAAACGTGTAAAGGTGACTTTTATGTTCTTTGAATCTGGTTTCCATTTTCTACTTGTTTCTCAATATAGAAGTCGTGGCAGTTATCACATTGTATTTTATAAATAATGTTGGTGTGGTGTTTGTCAGTGTAGTTTTTACATAGTATAGACCTCAGTTTTGTGCCTGGTTTTTGAATAAATTTGGTATTAACTGGAATGTCATATTTTGTTACTAATTTTTGCCAAATGTTGGTTGTTTGTTTGCTGATGTCAGGAATATATGGTATACAGCAGTATATGGTTTCGTGGTTTTTTTGATTCGTGAGCTGTATTTGGTGGTTGATTTTGCTTTTTGTCTAGGTGTGTGCGTATAATGTTTTCTACGGTTTGTGGAGGAAACTTATTGATGTTGATGAAGTATTGTTTTATTTTGTCTAATTCATCGTTAATTTTATCTGGTGAGCATAGTTTTATGGCTGTGTTTATTTGGTTTCTTAGTATGTTGAGTTTTTGTTTTGTTTCATGTTCTGAGTCCCAAGGAATGTATAGTCCAGTATGGGTGATTTTTCGGTGGATTTCTGTTTTGAATTGTGTGTCGGTTCTTGTAATTTTGAGGTTAAGAAATGATATTTGATTGCTTTCTTCCTGTTCACATGTGAAGTTAATGTTGGGATGTATAGAGTTAATGTGATTGAAAAATTAAGTATGTGTTCTGTAGATTTGAATCCACAACCGTGTCATCTACATATCTGTACCAGTATAGTGGTGGATGTAATGCTGTGTTAATTGCTTGTGTTTCAACTTGTGTCATAAAAATATTGTCTAAAACTGGTGATACAGGGTTGCCCATGCTTAGGCCATTTGTTTGTATATAGTTTTGGTTGTTGAACATGAAGTTTGTCTTTATCGTGGTGAATTCTATGAGGGTTGCTAACTGGTTACTGGGAATTTCTATAGTTGGGTTAGGGTCTCGGATATAGAGTTCTAAGGCTATCTTGCAGGCTTCAGTGGTTGGAACTTCTGTAAGAGGGATATAACATCGAAACTGGCCATTAAGGCTTTATGATTAAGTTGATTTAGATTAGACTTGAAATTAAAAGAGTCTTTGATGAATGAGCTGGCTGATGTTACATATTTAGAGAATGCCCATGCTATGTATTTACCAAGATTGTAATTAAACGATTCATATGTGGACATTATTGGTCGTAATGGACAATCTGGTTTATGAGGTTTGGGGATGCCGTATATTTGCGGTGTGCGTGAGTCGGTTTTACGTAGGTAGGAATAAAGTGTTTGTGAAATTGTGTTGGCTTTTTTCATTTGTAGTAGTAATTTGTTCAGTTGCGTCTCGTGTGTCTTTGTTGGATTTGTGTGTATTGGTTTAAATTTGTTCGTGTCTGATAAGATGTTATTCATTTTTTGGATGTATTCATTCTTGTTCATTATGACTATAGCGTTACCTTTATCTGCTTTTAGAATTTTTATGTTTTTGTCTTGTTTTAGGTTTTTAATGGAATTAATGTCTCTTTTTGTAAGGAAGACAACTTAGATAATTTTATTGACATCCAACAGCCAAACTTCCCAGGTAAAATTACAAATTTATATTTTCCAGAAACACCTAAAAACAACATCTTAAACGATTTTTTCAAAGAATTTTCTCACAAAACCATCAACATAATTTCACAAAACAGAAAACTAAAAAACAACCTTACAAAAAATCAACCACCAAATACAGCTCACGAATCAAAAAACCACGAAACCATATACTGCTGTATACCATATATTCCTGACATCAGCAAACAAATAACCAACATTTGGCAAAATTAGTAACAAAATATGACATTCAGCTAATACCAAATTTATTCAAAACCAGGCACAAAACTGAGGTCTATACTATGTAAAACTACACTGACAAACACCACACCAACATTATTTATAAAATACAATGTGATAACTGCCACGACTTCTATATTGGAGAAACAAGTAGAAAAATGGAAACCAGATTCAAATAACATAAAAAGTCACCTTCACACGTTTTCGAACACTGCAAGTCAAATAAACACAACATAACCATAGAAAACACTCAAATACTAAATAAAGAAACAAACATAAACAAACGCAAAATTAAAGAAGCCTTACTTATACAACAACTTAAACCCAAAATAAACCAATATAAAGGAACGCCTTTATACCTATATTAATATAATAAAATAAATAAAATTATATATTCAAACATCTAATACCGCCCTCTACATTTCGACACACAGTTACACAACCCCTTTCAAACATGTGGTCAGCTTCCGGTCAGTTACCTCTTTCTTTGTGAACCTGACGATGACCGAAGAAGGTCGAAACGTTGTTCGCTCTTCTATGTAAAATATTTTCTCAACCCAAACGAGCCGTTTTTGCATATAAATTTCTCAACAAGTGGGTTTCTCGACATCACTGAGTAACACCCCTTATAAACATTATCTTTTATAGCTAGATAATTTATAAAATATACACATATACACTTATATATGTGTGTATTTCATAAACTATATCAGATTAAAAACAGTTGCTAACATCATTTACAGTAAAATATATTAAAAGCTGCTCACTAAATTCAAATAATGATGGTTTAGTTTAAAACAGTTAATGTTTTCCACATAAAAACAAGTGTTAAACTTTCCAGAAGTGTATATCCTTATCAAATGTTAAATACTTCCAGCTTAATTATGTCAGACACAGATCATGTAACATTACATAAGTAATTTTTCCTGTTCAATATGACAAAATCTACTGATACAGTTCCTTTATCCAGCTACATTCACCTGTAAACATGTAGCCTTTCCAGTGTCTGTATGTACTAGAAATATGTTGATAAAGTTTTATATACCACATAAAAGTATTTAACTTATTAATCTAAAGTTTACAAATATATGTTGTAACACATATTTACTGATTTCTTTCTTTATGTAGAACTTTCATAATTTCTAGAGAACTTATTACAAGATAACATTAAACACTGTTCAATGTTGACTATCATACTTCTTGTATCGTTATTTATATCAAAGCTAAGTTCACTGACTTGTAAATGATGATTGAATAAATATAACAATCCTAGCAATGTGCTGTTCTATATACTCATATCTGGATATATGTAAATATTAATGTGTGGGTATACATATTAATGGACTCATACAGGTGTTTAACAATCCTAGCAATGTGCTGTTCTATATACTCATATCTGGATATATGTAAATATTAATGTGTGGGTATACATATTAATGGACTCATACAGGTGTTTAACAATCCTAGCAATGTGCTGTTCTATATACTCATATCTGGATACATGTAAATATTAATGTGTGGGTATACATATTAACGGACTCATACAGGTGTTTAACAATCCTAGCAATGCACTGTTCTATATACTCATATCTGGATACATGTAAATATTAATGTGTGGGTATACATATTAACGGACTCATACAGGTGTTTAACAATCCTAGCAATGCACTGTTCTATATACTCATATCTGGATATATGTAAATATTAATGTGTGGGTATACATATTAAGGGACTCATACAGGTGTTTAACAATCCTAGCAATGTGCTGTTCCATATACTCATATCTGGATATATGTAAATATTAATGTGTGGGTATACATATTAATGGACTCATACAGGTGTTTAACAATCCTAGCAATGTACTGTTCTATATACTCATATCTGGATATATGTAAATATTACTGTGTGGGTATACATATTAAGGGACTCATACAGGTGTTTAACAATCCTAGCAATGTACTGTTCTATATACTCATATCTGGATATATGTAAATATTAATGTGTGGGTATACATATTAATGGACTCATACAGGTGTTTAACAATCCTAGCAATGTCCTGTTCTATATACTCATATCTGGATATATGTAAATATTACTGTGTGGGTATACATATTAAGGGACTTATACAGGTGTTTAACAATCTTAGCAATGTGCTGTTCTATATACTCATATCTGGATATATGTAAATATTAATGTGTGGGTATACATATTAATGGACTCATACAGGTGTTTAACAATCCTAGCAATGTACTGTTCTATATACTCATATCTGGATATATGTAAATATTAATGTGTGGGTATACATATTAATGGACTCATACAGGTGTTTAACAATCCTAGCAATGTACTGTTCTATATACTCAAATCTGGATATATGTAAATATTAATGTGTTGGTATACATATTAATGGACTCATACAGGTGTTTAACAATCCTAGCAATGTCCTGTTCTATATACTCATATCTGGATATATGTAAATATTAATGTGTGGGTATACATATTAATGGACTCATACAGGTGTTTAACAATCCTAGCAATGTACTGTTCTATATACTCAAATCTGGATATATGTAAATATTAATGTGTGGGTATACATATTAATGGACTCATACAGGTGTTTAACAATCCTAGCAATGTCCTGTTCTATATACTCATATCTGGATATATGTAAATATTAATGTGTGGGTATACATATTAATGGACTCATACAGGTGTTTAACAATCCTAGCAATGTACTGTTCTATATACTCAAATCTGGATATATGTAAATATTAATGTGTGGGTATACATATTAAGGGACTTATACAGGTAACTATCAACAGGAATATTTCATTATTACAGTGAAATACACTTTTTAATTTACACCTTTTCATGTTAATCATAAATGAATTATGCTAACTATTATTATATTTAGTACTTACACAGATATTAATGTAAATCTCTTTCAAACAACTCAGCAACACTTTCTCTTTAGCTTCAGACACCTTGGACTCACCATTTAACTAAACCATCCCCAGGTCTAAGGATGTAAGATAAAATAAAATACATAACAAACAAAACAGAATCCAAAAGACTTTGTTAACTACTAGAAGTTAGATTAAGATATAATTTAATGTTCATGTTTAAAGTTCAGTTTAATTAACACAGAATAATTGTTAGATAGTACTGACTAACTACTTCTCTATGGAATAGAAACTTTGAATATCTCAAGGTGAACAAAAGGATGAGATTGTATTTAAGATCCACATGTACTTTTTGTAATATATATTGTGTAAGTTATTGTAATGTGTGTGGACATAAAGAAATTTTCCATGAATTTGTTCAATTTTCAACCATGTTCCACACAGTTACAGAACTTTTGTCTGTAGTTTCATCACATGGATCCATCCACAAAACAGAACAGGCCAGTAACCCTCTTAAAAAAAAGTCAAAGATTATTTTGAACCCCTTAAAAAATTCATGAAATGTTAACAGAGCTGCAAAAAATAAAAATTAAATTAACAAACATTTATTTTGATTATAAATTTCTTTTGCAACTGGAATGGGATTCAAATAATTATTACAAGCACTAAAATAATGTTTAATTGACTTTTCAAATGATCTTTAACCAGGTCTTTAATTCATTCTCTTGTAATTTTGAATACCATTCATTCACAAATTACACTATGTAACACAAATTTTGTTCCTGGATAGTATGTGTTATTTCTCAATTGCTTATGTTGTAAAAGTACAGAAAATAGCCATTATTCCCTTCAAACTTTGCTTTTGTGACATGGAAAATGAAATTTAGAAATTAACCTATTTTCTATGTAAAAACGGGTAAATTTGCACACTTTCATTTACATAAGGTCTAAGTAAAACAACATATGAATCAAGAATAACATGTATTTATACTAAAGTTATATAAAAATGTTTAGAAGTGAGTAGTTTTTCGAGATTTGCGACTGTAATGTAAATCACTTTCACGTATCAGCCCCTAAATATAGTCTTGGCATTCGACTTCGTTAGACCAAGATTTCTAATCAAGTCATTGAAGTCTCTTTGGTTGGGGTATATGGATTTCTCTCACCAGCTGCACCTCTGAAATTATAATCTGGATCTTCAACGTCTACCATCTCTTCTGATATGCTGCTCTCTTCTAAGGATGGCTGCTTTCTCTCTGGTAGAGTAGGTACAAGGAGCTCAAAACAGTGTGGCACTGGACGATGGATGATGTAAAATCCGGATACATGATAGCAGATGCAATCTTGCCAGTCCGAAGTTTCGAAGGACCCACCATGCAGAAGTAGCAATTGCTTGAGTGGTCAGTGGGTTCACGCCAAATTCTTGGAATAGCGAACTTCATGGTTCTCTTTCACCCTCTGTACTATCCTGAAAAAGAGAAAAATAAAATTGTTATTATGAAGAATAAATTTATTTCATCCACAACTAATGTGTAAGAGGTTCATGCAAAATATTTTGTATGTGATATTTTTCTATACTATTGGGAATTTTAAAAAATAGAAATTAAAAGATATTTAAATTTTAAAAGGTCTACATAGATTAATATAATATAAAATCTTAATATTCAAGCAAGCAAAAATTGTCCGTCTTACCTTCTAGAGTTTTTTTTTTTTTTTTTTGCAGTGCTCGCAGGTAAAATGAGGTGCCCAAAGTTTGTTTTGATCCCCGACAGGCATGCCGAAATATTCCTTGTAGGCTTCACATATTTTAGCAGATGCTGTCACAGAGTACTTTTTCGATCTTGTCTTGATAAACTGGCCACATAAATAGCAGAATGCGTCTGTAGAATGCTTGTGGCTTCTTGATTCCATCTCTTATAAAATCAGATAGGTCTATGTGTTCACTTCGGCAGCTAGAACTAAACTGAAGTGGTAAGTGGTGAGCCCCTGTATATATATTACTATGAAAAGTTCTAGAAAATTCTCGTAAGTCCTACAACTATTTAGAAAATTCTTGTAAGTTCTAGAACATTCTAGAAAGTTCTTGAAAATTCTTGTAAGCTCGAGAAAATACCGTATCAGTTACTCAGCACAGAATCTACGTAGAATGTTCTGGAAAATGGGTAAATTTGAAAATTTCATTACCCAGGTCACAAAAGCAAAGTTTGAAGAGAAAAATGGGTCTTTTCCATTTACTCTAGGCATAAGCAATTGGGAAATACAACTTTTTGCTCAGGAACAAGAAAAAGTAAAAATTTTGTTACGTAGTGTTATTCTAAGCTAACTGACACAGTTTGAACTTTTGACCATTTCCAATGTGTTTGGCACAGTATTAACTAAAAAATATGCAAGAATTGTGCGCTAACTGAAATGTACACTCCCCATCAAATATTCAGAAATAGAATATAGAGAATACCTCTTTAGTGTTTATCACAACATAAAATTCGAAAAAACTATGTTTAGTGACTTCGAAATTCAATGACATAAAATCCTCTAGTTAAAGTATGGTGAACATTAAATTTATATAGAACTTTTATGACTATGTAGAGTTTGAACAGCTTATTTTCGATACTAAGTATGATGTAAATACATAAATAACGAAAACATATTATAAATGACTTGTTCAACTTTTGTTTGAATAAAAATGTTTTGCCATATTGGTTACAATTTTCTTTAGTAAAACCATAAATCAGATAGAACGTTCTACATTCAAATGAAAGTACTATCTGCTTTAGTAAACAAAAAAGGCTAAAAGCTTTTTTAAACTTAACGTCTTACTTTGTATCTTTTCTAAAATCGAAGTGTATCGGATTGGTCAGTTGTCTTAAATATCAAATATGACTCACATCGGAAATAGGCTTAAAGAGACAAGTAGTACATGTAGTTAGTAAGAAACAATCTCTAGAGAAAGAGGTAACAATACGAATCGTAATTTACATACATATAGATCTCTTAAACTACCGGAAGTTTGTTAAATATCTAAAACAACATATTGGGCTGTGACAAGACGTGAGTTTGATATAAGACCATTGAACTGTATAATTCGTGTTACTGAAGTATTGTTACTTGTTATATAATTAAAGGCCTTTTCACTATTATACTGATTTCTAAAACTAATAAATTTAAATAAGGTTTCAAACGATACAGAAATTAAAATTTTTGGTTTGTAGAAATGAAAGCATAATTTAACTTGTTACTGCAATATTATTTCATAACGGTAAATTACATTTCTTGATTTTATCTATTATGATAATTAAATTGAATTGACTGAATATTCACTATCGTTTATCTAATGGTAGTTGTAGATTCCAAACATTATAATGGTAGCTTCTCAGAATTATTGAAAGATACAAAGAGCTTAAGAAAGGTATATCACAACACATGTTGGAGAACATTAAGTTTCGCTGTAAATAACTCAAACGTTTCATCAAGCCAGGAAAAAAGTAATTTTATTTCTAGTAATTGCAACACAGCCAGAATATATGCTTTGCCTAAAATACATAAACCTAGTGTTTCATACAGACCCATTGTAAGTAGTTTAAATTCTTCTATACACTCTTTAGCAACGTTGTTGATTAAAAAACCTGTCTGATTTAAATATCAGCATGCTGTTAAAACTGTATTAACTTTGTTAAATATTCTTAAAATGTTGAAATCCAGGATAACTTGTTTGCATCATTAGATGTTTCTTTGTTTACAAATATTCCGGTAGATATTTTATTCAACTTGCCATTGAAGAGTAATCATTAGATTACATCAAAGCCATAATTAATATTATCAAACTTTGTCTGCAAAATTGCATGATCAAAATCAATGATAAATTTGAAAACAAACTGAAAGTCCTGCATTAGGTTCTCCTTTATATGACTTTCTGAATGGCATATTTACAGGTCTTTTGAAGATAACAATTTACATGAAACTGTAACAGAACCTATAGGGTACAGAAGGTATGTAGACGATACCTTCATGACAAAGGCAAAGCAAAAGAAAAACCTTGAAAAACTTCTTGAACCACATGAATGACAACAACATAGGAATTTACTATGAAGTCCAATTAATAAAAATTATCTTTATCATATGTTCTTATTAAAAAACGTGACAATAAATTAAAGCATAGTGTATTCCACAAGCCAGTTGCCATCAGAATGTTATCAGATTACAACTCTAACCACCTTTTAAGTCGCAGAGTAAGTACTTTATACACATATGCCTGACATGCTCTCAATATATGTTCTGACGTCATCGTAATAAATTACGAAAAAGGTATTTAGCAATATTTTGGTATTAAAAGCAGTATCTGGGAATCATGGTTACGACATTATAGTCGTTAATAGAGTTTTCTACAAAATGAAAGTAAAACGGCTTGGGGTGAAATATTCAAAACTTACTCCGTTAAAATAGTCACAACATAAGTTCATCAGTATACCGTTTTCCTGGTTATTTCTGAAAATAAATGTGAAGGCATTCTGATTAAAGGACTATAAAGTAGAATTCATTTCTCAACACAAAATTGTTAACCAATTGCAAGCACTCAAAGATTCTAAAAACTCTAAACATAAAAATGTAATATATCAACAGAGTGGAAGTTGCAGTGAACTGTACGAGGACAAACAAGAAAGAAATAAAGGTAAGAGTGAAATACATCAGTTTCATATAAAACATGGTAATATAATGTCCTCTTCTATAACTGAATACTTTAAAAACTGTGGTGATAGTCATGACCGGATTAACGTATCTTAAGATATGCAAAACTAACACAGAAAAAAACTTGAGAGAAAGTATTTGCATAATCAAAAATAGACCCTCATGTAGAAATAGAGATGACTAGCCAACCAACACGTCCTATTGGAAGACCTACTTTGGCCAATCAACACGTCCTGTTGGAAGACCTTAAATATTCTGGCGTGTATGACTTACCTTCCCCTAACCATGAAATACTATATTCAATATCAGTTGTTCCCCACAAAAGTCCAGTTAGCCTTTCCTCAGTGTTTCTTAGACGAAATCAAACAAGCCATGGAAAGCCAGACCTAAACCAGGGTACATGCAGTTCATCGTATTTTTTCTAAGCATACTAACCGGTCCACCTATTTCATCAAAATAGTAACACCTTCAAAACACAGTGCTGACTACATCTTTCACAATGGGTGTTTCTACCATATCTTCCATTCCAGCACCGAACGCCCCCGTCGCCGTTCCACCTATCCGCAGTCATATAACACTCCCAGACGAAAGAGACAACCTATGGACGACTTCCAGCAGTCAAGTATCGATTCATCACTTAATCCAGATTCAAGCAGGAATAACATCCAAACATCCTCTACCAGCTCCACATTGATGCCTTCAACCCCCAATATAAGCAATATGTCCGGCTTTACCGAGCAGATGTAAACACACGACAAATCTTGCGAGATTACAGCTACAATTTCAAGCACTACAACCTCATGCCAGACTGTGTGTTTTCTTATAGCAAAGCTACATCGGGCTATCTGCTCAGCCCACCGAGGGGAATCGAACTCCTGATTGTAGCGTTGTAAATCCGAAGACATACCGCTGTACTAGCGGGGGGCAAAAGGGAGAACATGTTTGGTATGATAAGGATTCGAACCCGCGACCCTCAGATTAGAAGTCGAGTGCCTTAATCACCTAGCCAAGTGTTTGTGTACATGCCAGACACAAACCTCACGAACCAAGACTACAAACGCACTAGTTCAGATCGACCTCAAGATTACTAACACTCAGAAGGTACAAATTAAGACTGCAAGAAGACACAAATCAGTCCAGACAACCGAAGAAGAACAAAACACTCAGGGAGCACAACCTGAATTCTCATCAATTCTATGCTCTTCATACGCTTGTGCTCGTAATGCACTACCCGATTACCCAGACCTTCCTTCTTCATCCACCAGATTAACGAGACGCCATTACCTGCAGTCTAACCGAACAGGGAAGCGGACTCACCACCTCCCTTCAACCCTTTCTCTCTGATCAAATATGCAAGATATTACAGTGACATAGCTCCTTACCTCAGTTGGAGCTGCGACTCAAACCTACCTTCTTCCTCAAGTCAGCTAAACAGGAACTAGTTGGATTATTGGCACCAGCCAGTGAAAGTGGGTTTTCTCGGGGTTCTCCCGTTTTCCCCATATAAACTTTGTGGTATCGGATTTATAGATCCCAGCCACCCTGAAGGACCCTAAATCATATATCGATCGTTGATTTTGTGATATTCATGCATAGCGGGTGCCCGGTGTCGGTTTTTTGTCTTTTTCGCCTGCTCGTGATCTCGACTCTGATATTATTACCATCAGGATGATCTCGTTTCATTTCACATATGTTGTTTTCTTTTTTCGGGTCGCTCGATTAAACTCTCAAATCAAGAGTGGGACGAAGAGAAAGTTCATCTTTCTGAGCTCCCCCCGGTTATCTCAATTTCCTCAGGGAATGGAGAATTTTAAACCGAAACAACTGTTAGCATTTTGCTTTTGTTTGCTTATCTTCCCTCTCTATTTCTTAATCTTGTTTTTTTCAAAAATGAACTCGCCCATTGTCGGTTGGAACTACATATCAACTAACTTAACGGATACTGTAGAATTTTGCTTTGATGATGGTAACAAATTTATTGACACTAGTCGGCTATGACTTATGTTAAATAATTTTAATTATTATTCTGTCAGAAAACGTTTTTTTGTTTTTTATAATTGCTACTCTTAATTTGTCCTTTTGTGTCAAATAGTTGATTGGAACCAACTGAAGACTAACTTCTTTCACATTCTATTCTGATTTTTTTTTCTTTTTCTTAGTGCCATTTCTGGACACTACATGGCAACCTATTCTACGTAACAAATTTGTTTGTCTGTAATCGAGAAGAAATACAATTGGTTAGCTGTACTTTGTCCACCACGGGTATCGAATCCTGGTTTCTAGCAATACAAGTCCGTAAACATGCAACTGTGCCACTAGGAGGGTACTGTATGTAAAGTTTTAATAAAAAACTAACAAATGTATTAAATACGAAGTAAGCGAAGTTGGAAATGAATAAAATAGAGAGCAAAAAACATTTTGGATGAAATTAAAAAAGTTAACTCATCTTTATCTGGTAACCCTCTCTGATCCATTTCCAATAAGTCAATATTATTTTAGATAAGAAAGACTTTTATCAATACATCTATAGTGTAAACACACACTAACATTTTATAACCTTTAATAATAGCAACAGAGCACTGCTTGAATGACTAGAAGCACTTACCTACTTCTTTATCAGAAACCTTTAGTTTAGTCATGGTTCCCTACCGATATTATTTACTTAAAAAAAATAAATGTCCAAGATATGATCAGAGTTATAAACTATATCTTGACTTCCAGTTCAGAAATTATTCACAAATAAACTATTCTGATTATTTGTCACACGTGAGCAATTATTACACACTTGTAACTAGACTACATTTATCTAATAAAACCTTTCAACAGTTTCATAAAAGTATGAACAATATCTGGTATTTTTGATAATTAAACTTTTTTAAACTTTAACAAAAAAGCAGACAGAGTTAAATGGCTGCCAACATTCATTCTGATCCATCATGGTCTCTTCTCCATTGGCCCGGCATGGCCAAGCGTGTTAAGGCGTGCGACTCGTAATCTGAGGGTCGCGGGTTCGCATCCCCGTCGCGCCAAACATGCCCGCCCTTTCAACCGTGGGGACGTTATAATGTGACGGTCAATCCCACTATTCGTTGATAAAAGAGTAGCCCAAGAGTTGGCGGTGGGTGGTGATGACTAGCTGCCTTCCCTCTAGTCGTACACTGCTAAATTAGGGACGGCTAGCACAGATAGCCCTCGAGTAGCTTTGTGCGAAATTCAAAAACAAACAAACTCTTCTCCATTTACTCTGGTATTCTGTAAAAGTCAAGACAACACATATCTTTTTTATAAAGGAAGCCAAAATATTAAGGTTGATTTAATGCTACTCAATATGTCGGAAAAAAACTGTTGTTAGATGGCGTACCAGTCAGGAAAATTTGTCTGTAGTGATTTCTTGCACTGTCAGCACGTAAGTATAATAACAAATAACGAATGTTATAATATCTATTATAACTCTTTAATTGGGGAATTTTTGTTTCATAAATTTATTCCTACTGTAGTCTTGTTTTCTTAAGCAACTGGTTTGTTTCAATATAACAATAGTTCTGACTAGCTACACAATCAACATCATCATTTTGTTTTCTATTGTCAAATTGCAAAAAAAAACAAAAAACAACGACAAAAAATATAATTTGGAAGAGATGGTGCAATAATTGTCAGTTGTGAATCGAGTACCTGTATTATTTGGAGACCTGATTTAAAAAAATGCTTTAATATACAAGACAAGCCCTTTTATTCAAGGAAGACTTGTATCTTAGTTTTTCAACCACGTTAGCTCTATACACTCCAAAATTACGTTCACCTGTGAACAGAAAAAAACTAACCAAACAGGATCTCTCAACCTCAAGATTTCTAGAACTGATACACAATTCAAAACAGAAATCCACAGAAAAATCATCCACACTGGATTATACATTCTCTGGGACTCAGCACATGGAACAAAACAAAAACTCAACATATTAAAGAACCAACTAAACACACCTATGTTGACTTGCTAAAATTAATGACAAAATCAACAAAATAAAACAACACTTCATCAACATCAACAATTTTCCTCCACAACCCGTTGAAACAATTATACACACGTAGATCTACACTTCAATCAATAAATAAACAAATAAAATAACTCCCAAGATACAAAAAACTACACAACCTTACTTTGTGCATACCATATCTTCACGACATTAGCGAAAAAATAACTAACATTTGAAAAAAACTCATAACAAAATACAACATTCCAGTAAACACCAAATTTATTCAAAAACCAGATACAAAACTAAAGTTCATGCTATGTTAAAACTACACTGAAAAACATAACACCAACATTATTAAAAAAAAACACAATGTAATAACTGCCTCGACTTTATATTGGAGAAACAAGCAGAAAATGGTTAGGTTTGCATTTCGCGCAAAACTACTCGAGGGCTATCTACGCTATCCGTCTCTAATTTAGCACTATAAAACTAGAGGGAAAACAGTTAGTCATCATCACCCACCGCTAACTCTTGGCCTACTCTTTTACCAACGAATAGTGGGATTGAACGTCACTTTATACGCCCCCAGGGCTGATAGGGCGAGCATGTTTGGTGTGATGGGGATTCGAACTCGTGACCCTCAGATTACGAGGCAAGTGCCTTAACCACCTGGCCATGCCGGGCACAGAAAAATTGAAACAAGATTCAAAGAATAAAAAAAACATAAACATCTTCACATGTTTTTGAACACTGAAATATAAATAAACACAACATAACCATAGAAAACACCTAGATACAAAGTAGGGAAACAAATATAAACAAACACAAAATCAAAGAAGCCCTACTTATACAGCAACTAAAACCAATATCAAACCGATATAAAGGATCACCTTTATACCTATACTAATTAATAACCTAACATCCAACTGCAACGCCACCTACAATCTCGTACACTTTTACATTCTCGTTCCTGAGACATGCGCCTGGTAATGGTCAGTTGCAAACTCTTTCTTTGTTAACAAAGTCGTAGGAAAACAGACTCCACTGGAAGCTTACAGCTAGATGTTGATTCTAGACTATATGCACGAAGCTACGAAACTTTATGTTGTTGAACTGGAAAACAATTTCAAGATAAAGAATTGATATAGAATAAGATGAATACTCGGGAGGATATACACCCATTTCCTTTGATCCTACATTTGATCTGTTTGCTGGTCATACACGCTATAACTTAGTGAAACAGAGAACTTTATGAACACATTAGAAATTCACTCGATACTCTCACAAGGTTTGTATTAGCGAACAAATTTAGAAGTGTATTTGTCCTTGAGAAAACAGTTATACATCGTCAACTTGGATCCAAATCATACACCCGGTAGCCTCTGGTTCTGTATTTATTTTGTCGAAATGAAAAAGGACAACATTTTGATCCATTAGGACTACCTTCACACAATCTCAACATAAAAATACGATTAAGAATAACTGTCGAATGTAGACTTAAAATCAAAGAGTACTGCAATGACCATATTCGACTGTGTGAACAATACTGTATATATTATGTCTATTATCATTGTCAACATGTGTCAACATGACAACTATCTAAATTTCGATCCCATAAAGATATTAGTGACACCTTTATTTATGATTTTGTTACAAAATATTTTCATATAAATACATCCTTAAGATGTGCGTTTTTGTATGTAGATCAGACTGCAAAAGTGTTAAAAGAAATATTGTGTTGAGAACTTTATTGTTATATTAAATCAATAAACGTTTTACATGTAATTAAATACAAATATTCATCACATGCTGATACATCTTAGAATGAGCTCATCAGCCTACGTTTATAAAAAACACTATTTTTAGTAACATTGCCCATCTTTGCAAATTGTATTTAATGCTTTATTTATGAAGCAAAACTGTGAAATCAACGTTATACAAATTAGACTAAATTATTACTTTTAAGACTTTGTTACTAAAATATAAATGTAATGTTGATCTACATAATATTAAAGCCATGTCTGGTGCCACTCTGTGGCTCTAGTAGCACACTTTCCGATGAACTTTCGTTGTCATGGCAACATGACAACTTCTCCCTGCCACATAGCAACGCACCCTCTGCTTCCACTTTGTAGTACTATGACGTCATCGTTTCTGGTTCATGGCTTTATGACACCATCGTCCCTATTTCTCCTCTTCCTATTGCCTTGGATTAACACATGTCTGTCGTCCTCTGATACAACAAGCACTCTAACTACTCGTATCTATACAAGAACTCATTAATCATCATTTTTCACTATTTTCTTAGTACTTATTTGTTTGAGGGAATATAAGCCGACCCATTTACTGGAATAATCCGTTAGTAGATTTAGGATAAGGTCCCATGATATCTACTCCAATATTATTTCACAAGCTTCCACTAGTTTAGTACTTTGTATAAATCTAGTCGGCTGTTCCTAATAATTTAGTAGTTTGACAAACATGATATGATAACACATAATGTTTAAAGTCCATTCTCATACCAGGCCAATAACCACGTTTAACTACCTTGTCTATTCTTTTTCTTCTACCTAGATGGCCGGCTGCAGGATGATCAGGCAGTTATATTAACATTATTAGTCTCTGTATTTACCATTGCTAGTAACTTTTCTGTGTAATAAAAACTTTATTTCAGATAGGGTGTTCAAAGCTATTTGCAGTCTCTGTAGCTATAGTAGAATCATTTGACAAATGTCAAGTTTTAAGCATGGGTAAATATGTTAAAACGCATCATCGTTTGCTTGTTTAGTAGCTCAAATGCTAATGTTAACAATGACAAAATGTTTAGATGATAATTTACTAACATCTAATGACTGGGAGACCAATAGGATGTCTAGATAGAGCATCACGTGACTGGTTCTCTTCTCCTTTTCTGTGAAGTATTTCAAATGTCACGTGCTGTAACTTTAATGAACAATGAACCAGCCTACCAGGTAACTTCTAAGCTGTCTGTAACCATTTCAAGGTAGCATGGTCAGTGATCAGTGTATATTTTTCTACAGCTCAGACTATGACCAAACACTCTAACTCTGTTGCAATGTACTTCTTTCTACAAAGTTCAGTGTTTTACTAGCATATGTATGATACCCTTCTTACACAAAACTGCTCTCAATCGAACATTTTGAGGGATTCATATGCAAAAATAATGTTCACCTTTTACTGGAAGTCGCGGGACAGGAGATTCATGTAAAGACTGATGTATTTTCACACTAGGAAATCCATTTCCACTTAATATACTTTTTTCGTAATTTAAAAGTTGTGGCAAAGTATGAAATAAACTGATTATACCATTCACATATACCCAAGAATGTGCTTAACTTCTCTCAGTTTATTTTAAGTTGGGTAGTCTTTAATATCTTTCAATTTATCAACATTTGTGTGTAATCCCTCATAAGTAAGTTTAAACCCTAAATATGATACTTTTGGCTGACAACTTTACTTTTAGAAATTATTACAGCATAATTGGCTATACGGAGCTTGTAGAAAACCAATTAAAGTTTTTTCATGTGTTTTTCAAATGTGGGTAAAAACACTATAATGCCATCATACCAAAGTCTTAGCCATAAATCTTTAGAAGATTGCAGGTGCATTTTTTCAGACTGAAAGGGCATCACTTTAAATCGATAAAGTCCACTGTTTATTATAAGGGTACTTACTCCGATGTCCTCTTCCCTTTTAAAACACCCACTTGATATTTCTAATGTGCTGATACTGGTCACACCTCACAAAGCATTTAAAATATCACCTATATGAAGCAATGAATGTTACCAGATTCTGAGACTTGATTTGATTTCACACAGAATATAAAATCATTAGCCTTATTCTTGACAGTAATGGAGGGTTCATTTAACCTATCATGGAGCATCTCATTCACTTGATGATGTAGCACTTGTAATTTATTGGGGGGTTAGTGATAAGGTTTACTAAACGCTGTTTTTTTTTACAAATAGTGGTTACAATACTGTGTTAAGACAGATCTGTGAAGTTAGGTTTATTGTGAGAAATATCTATATCTTAATACAAATTGTTTTAACTGTTTGCTGTCTTTACTTATTAATTGTGAACCCTGCACCTTTTTAGTATTTTTTTCAGTCTCGGCGTCACACCTAACAGATGGAATATTTAATTCAAAAACATTAGTGGGAAAGTTTAGAGTAGGTTCCTATTATTTTATAAAGTGTAATCCAATGAGACAAGTTACTGCCATTTTTAAAAAAAACAACAAAATATTGGTCTGTAGTGCTATTCATTGCAAGTACTTTGGCTTCAAAGCATCCAAACAATCGACAGTTAATTATTCCAACACATGTTGCTTTTAGTTCAAGTTTTTAACTGAAGTGTTGCCATATTTTTTCGTTTATGACTAAATATCCGACCCACAGTATCTACAACCTATTACTTTCACACCATTAAATTTTATTGTTGAGTAAGGTAAATACATTTTATTGTTGAATAAGGTAGATACATTTTATTGTTAAGTAAGGTAGATACATTGTATTTTTGAGTAAAGTAGATACATTTTATTGTTGAGTAAGGTAGATACATTTTATTGTTAAGTAAGGTAGATACATTGTATTTTTGAGTAAGGCAGATACATTTTATTGTTGAGTAAGGTAGATACATTTTATTGTTAAGTAAGGTAGATACATTTTATTGTTAAGTAAGGTAGATACATTGTATTTTTGAGTAAGGCAGATACATTTTATTGTTGTGTAAGGTAGATACATTTTATTGTTGAGTAAGGTAGATACATTTTACTTTCAATGGATTATAAATCTCCTTCTTTGACCTCTTTTTTCCGTTCCCCGAACACTATTTTTTGCCACCTTGTACTCTGTTTCCATATTTTATTTTCTTAGGACAATACACAGATACAAGCTTTATTTGAATACAACTGTAGTATCACAAGGTTTACTACAGAGTTGAATATAACATTACTTACTTCTCTATTAACAGTTTCTTGTTTATCCGTCTGCTAATGTTTTTATTGTTTTATAAATTTTAGCGCATCAGCAATAAATACAAGTATTTTGGCCAGGAAATAAACATATAATTAATATAAATGAACATATAATTAATATAAATAAACATATAATTAATATAAATAAACATATAATTGTGATATTATGCACTTCGCAATTTCTCTTTCTATAGCTTAGTACTTCATAATTTATACGTTTTTTTTTTTTTTGTTTTTTTACAATTTCCGATGTAAAATGTCAGATAACTCATCTACGTTAGGGTGATACTTCCTGTTAAGAGCTCTTTAGCCGGTTCGTTGTTGTTTAACATGCTGAGAAAAAAAATGTTCAAGATTTCTTTAAATTATACCCATTGCTAAAAAGTCGTTTTTTATCCAAAAGCCTTCAGGTATTCTAGTGAGTCTCTCTTCAAACAAGAAACTACGGGTTTTTATAAGTTATAGATAATATATTATTAGATGTCAGGAAAACTATCGGTCGGCAATTTATGAAAGAGAGAGGATGTGTGTGTGTGTGCTTTCATTTAGCAAAGCCACCTCGGGCTATCTGCTGAGTCTACCGAGGGGAATCGAGCCCCTGATTTTAGCGTTGTAAATCTGTAGACTTGCCGCTGTACTAGCGGGGAAGGAGAGAGGATGTAACAGGTGGATGTGGCAAGAAGAGTTTCTAATTTATATCTCTGTAGCCAAATAAGATCGAAAGCTATGAAACTCATGTTTTGGCTGAGTAGCAACAACATTAAAGTGAGTAATTTATGTTAAATTTTTCACTTTTTGGAGAGACGGTAAATAAATTATAGAAGAGGAGTACCTGGAAAGCAAATGTCACAAATCTCGTACTAGGGTGAGATTGAGGGTTTTTTAATATATTACTTTGTAAACTTAATAACTTAAAGCTTATACAGTATTAAAAACTTGATTTATTAACTTCCTTTATTATGCCAAACCTATCTGTATACTATAATAGTAAAATAATTTAATTAACTTTTGAATGTAACTCAGTAAAACCTCGTGACATGCTCAGAAGAGGATGTCTATATGGAAAGGGGTATTGCACAGTTGCTCTTTGCTGCAGCAATAGAATTCCCTCACGAAATACATTGTTTTTATCTGCAAAGCACGGTTTATACAAGCAAGAGTGTTCCATCAGTGTAGATCTCTAACTACAGACATTTGGCTATTTAAACTCCAGGTAAATTTGAACAGCTGTACAGTAACAGAGGAAGAAGTGACACAAATTATCGATGCAGCTATTGCCCCAACTAATGATCACATTCGAGAATGAAGATACAAGTTTCAGAACTGTAAAAATCTTAAATTGAAAGTACTACAAACAGTTTAAATTAATTGTAAAGGCATGTACTCAGTGGTTCAGAGAGTTTACAAACATGTCCTGATGGTTTTGGAAAATAGTAACACGTATTAACGGAGATGTAGGTGATGCATATTAAATAAAATAACTACAACCAGGGGTATAACTAGCATTGAAACTGGGTAGATATCAAAGAACAGAATAATAAAACCTTTAATGCTCATATGTGATTTGCAAAAAAAGAAAAAGGAAAGAACACCAAGGTTCTATGTAAACTTTAAACGAATGAATGCAGTTATGTGCATAAATGCTTTTCTGCTACTATGCAAAGGTGAATGCCTGGATGCATTGGAAAGAGCTTGTTGGTTAGTACACTATGTCAAATCTCTGGCTACTTTTAACACCTAATATGAACTGTATGAACTCGGCGTCATTTAAATTAATTTATCTTACGTACACTCCACTTTTCAGGGGCAAACGGACTTGTAGTACTGCAATGAGAAAGATCTTTGATCTATGCGGACGACAAACGTGTCTATGGTTACATATTTAGAGTGGCAGCAGAGAATTTGAGAATGGAATTCCAACGCATCAGAGATATGGACTGAAACTAAAATTGAGATAGTATGCACGTGCAAGTGGAATTTTTGATTCATGCGAGTAGTACGGGTGGAGTTTTCAATGATCTTGCGAATATTACAACAGTTAAAGACTAGCACTTACTTTGTAACAAATGCAAAATCGTAGCTTTTTAGCTTTTGTGTCATATTATCAATGAGTCTGTAGCTACTTTCTCCCACTGACTGAGGATAATATGTTTGTACAGACATCAGAATGTGAAGATGTACTATAACTCCCAAGAAAAGCGCCAGTTTTACATATCAGGGTGGAAGGATCCATTCGTCGTGGATACAGATGAATTGACATCATTCAGTGAAAAGTACAGGATACTATAAAACAAAATCATATATGCTAGTCATATTTTAAGTGCCCATACTTTTGACAAAGAAAAACTGGTTGCATATGTAGTTTTAAAGTAATTTTACCACTATTTGTGTAGTAGTTATTTCATCATTTGAATGATTGAAGAATCATTAAAATGGCTAATAAACTTAAAAACTCAAAATGTATAGTTGTGTATTGGATTAAGATGCTATAAAAGTATAATTTTTTGTACAACAGTACACAGGTCAGTGGGATAAACATACTGATTGATTATATAGAGAACTCATGACACAATGTCTATATTTTTAAATATCATACAGAAGTTAAAGCTATAACATGAGCAGTGGTGCTCAAGAATGACCAAACCAAGAGGTTTAAAAGAACAAAATGAATGAATCAGATATATTATGGTGATACTTTCAATGCAACAAAGTAGTGTGTATCCATTGTAAAACTAACAAAATTGCACCATTTTCAAATATTGTATTTGTGTAGCCAGTTACTACTACAGGATGGGATACTGTACCATTATTGTAAATCATAAAACGTGGTGCCCAACCTGTGATGTAGCTAATGCTTACCATTGCTCAAAGGTAGGAAATATTTCGCAATTTACATAATAGAATGACTGGAAAGAACAAGAGAGTGTCACACATAATTTCAAGCATACATAAGTAGTTTCACTAGCAGCTTTCGTATAAAGATATTGAGTGATGGTGTAACCACTGTACTCAGTGAATTACCTGGAAAAAAACTAACCAAATTAAGGAACTTCAGACAGAGAGAATTATCTTGCATATTACTGGTCTTCTGTTCAAAGGTGAAGAAAAAGGTAAAAGATATGTGCTGTTCATTACAGATCATTTCATAAATGCGTAAAGATTTTCCATTACCTGACATATTAACACCATTTGTGATAGAGATGTTTGCTGCAAAATTGATACTCTTCTTTGGTATTCCAGAAGACATCCACACAGATCATAGAGTTAACTTGAATAGTTGCTTGTTTACAGATTTGTGCCGAGAGTTGGATGTGGTAAAGACATATATTTTGCCATACTATCCTCAGTGATTGTAGTTTGGCTGAAAGAGCAATACAAACTATGAAGTGGTTGTTAGCCAAATTTTCTGATGTTCAGATGATAGAAGGCCCGGCATAGCAAGGTGGTTAAGGCATTCGACTCGTAATCTGAAGGGTCGCAGGTTAGAATCCCGTCACACCAAACATGCTCGCCCTTTCAGCCGTGGGGGCGTTATAATATTATTGTCAATCCCGCTATTTGTTGATTAAAGAGTAGCCCAAGAGTTGGCGGTGGGTGTTGATGAATAGCTGCCTTCCCTCTAATCTTACACTGCTAAATTATGGACAGCTAGAGCAGATAACCTTTGTGTAGCTTTGCGCGAAATTCCAAACAGAGCAAAACCTGTTAATGAGAGGTACAGCTCCATGTGGATTTGGTTTATTATCCTTCACCTATCCCAGGTGTACTTGTACTGAAATTTACTAATGAATATGTGAAATAGTTTGATTCTGTAATAATTGATGTGCATGAACTTGCACTTCAGCATATGGGTAAACTTGTCATATATCGACAGAAGTGTTGTAAGTACTATAATTGAAGGTCCAAGCCTAGTGAGTATGGTTGTGGTATGCTTCTCCAACGTGGAAATACCTTTGTTTTGCATAGAACAACGTATTAAAGTGAACTACAAATTACAATGGCTGTACAGCAGTGGTGCACAAACTTTTGAGTCAGGGCCACAAACAGACTTCTCGTACAGTTGGGGCCACAAAAGTGAAGATTAAAATCGTCCCACAGTTGTTTCACACAAGATGGACATCACATTTAAGAACACACAATTAACGATTACATTAAAGAGTTTGCACATTATTCTAAGAAATGTTATGATACTTCAACTGTCACAAAGTCAGTGTGATGGATGGTGTTGTATGTCATCTACGAGCTTAGAAATGTCCGGCTTGATGTTTGACATTGAAAGACGCAAGACTGCTTCCAGATGATCATCAGTCAGCTGATTGCGAGTGTTGTTTTTGTTCAGTTTCATATGCGAGAAAGCCTGTTCGCAGCAGTACGTGCTGCCAAACATGCTGGTGTGGACAAGTGCATTCTCTTTCAGATTAGCAAATGTATCAGGCAACGTTTTGTAGAAGTCAAGTAAGCTATCCAGTATCTAATCTAATGCATATTCTTCTATTGCGCTTAATCTTCGCGCAGGTGCGAACTCTCTATGTTTGACTTTCCCATTGGACATCGCGGGCCGGACTTTGTGCACCACTGCTGTACAGTATGCATCGTGCATCTAACGCATCAACAAGTTTTAAACTCTACATCACTGACCAACATCTTAGTAACTTGGTACACCAGGAATTATAGTTAAGTGAAGGGGTTAAATGGTGATGAGAGTACTGACATATAATCTTCTCTCAGGTAACTAGAAGGAAGACATTGGTAATATATATATGAATATTCATGAAGAGTCGGATAAGGAAATGCAAGTGGAGGCACAGATAGTTGGCTCTGATGTTCATTCAAGAAATTAATGGCCAACATCTAATTACTATAGATGTGATGACCAGGAGCTAGAACTGTAACTAAGAATTAATTGCTTAAAGGAAATGGTATTTCTTACTTTTCAATCTACTAGTTAGTGTACCTTGAGAGAATGTATATACAAATATACATATACGGTATTTTATGTTAAATTTGATTTCCTGTCAAATTTAAATAGCTTACTTTGAAAAATAGTACAGTTCGCCCACGAACTTTACAAATAATTTAGCGACTGAAATAATTTGAGTTTCGCTCTTTTAAGTGAAAATGACCAGTCCGAAGACTTTAAAACAATGAACCAAAATATTTAACTTAAATAGAAAAAGAAAGTAAGTGGGCTACAATGAAATTACAACAATTTTTTATCTCATTTGTAGTGAATGTTCAGTCTTTTAATATCTCTTTCCACATAATACATCACTGCAACTCTAAACGTGACTAACTTCTAGTGGAAAATAACCCTTCACTGTAGCTAGACTGGTGAAGAGTTGGATATATAGTACGCTTGGATTCAGAATTTGAACTTGTTTTCTTTGTTCAGTACAGAGTATCGCTAGTGAGTTCTCTTCCTGAAAGCGTTGATCAGCAAACAATTTCAATTGACATAATAGTATATAAATAAAGAATATTTATCAAATCATTAATCAATTACGGGATCGGTATAATACACACGAGTTCGTCTCCACATTTGCACACGTTAAGTATTTGCACTATAACTTTTGATACAACATGTTTACCTTCACAAAATTTGGTAGACTTTTAGTAAATATTACAAGTGTTTTGTATACAAAAATAAGATTTTTAATGAAATACTTCTACTAAAAAGTTGTTTGTGAAAATAGAGTCTGTTTCGTTTGTTACTAGTCCGAGCGTAAAGTGATTTTATGCAATGTGTGTGTTTTCTGATAGCAAAGTTACATTGGGCTATCTGTTGAGTCCACCGAGAGAAATCGAACCCCTGATTTTAGTCTTGTAAGTTCGTAGATTTACCGCTGTACTAGCGGGGGACGACTTCATGTTATGATAAAAAAAAAAATTCTTCGTTCCAAAAATCTCAAATATTATTTGTGTAATCTCTAAAATATCCTAAATACAATTCAATCGTTTGTTTTCAGTAATACTTTATATTTTATGTTATTTTCTATACTCTAACTATGTTGGCTCTGTCTCTTGAGCAGCCTCGTAACTATCATAAACAAATTAGGAAATGAATATAAGTTATACTTTTTTCGTGCTAGAATGATTACATATTATAACGCAAAAATATAAACTTTCAGTCTAAGTTGATAAAGTTTCAAAACATTATATATTTACATATGTATTTTTTCTTGACCTTCCAGTCATGCCTGCCTAACATAACTTGCATTAACACGGTGCACGTACACTCAGGTCATGTATCTAGTAATATAAAACTGACCTTTAGTCTTCCCTGTCTTGGCAGTGTTTTAGTGGACTAGTATTTTGTAATAATGTCACATTACTATTATTATACATTATATATATGTATATAGATTATTACTATTTAGAAATAAATTATTGAACTTAGCTTTCTTAAAAAATATAGAACAATAAATCAAGAATTAAAGCAAACAATTATATCTTTTTTGCCACGACCTTTGTACTAGGTTGCTGCTGGATATAGGTTGATAAGGCTTTTACAGTTTCACACATGGAGAATATCAATGTTGTTGTTTTTTAGGTTTTATATATACATTTGAACAACCAAAGGATCATAAATAATTACACTGATACCTTTAAATTTCAGTACAATCTATGAAGCTTAGTAATTAAGGTGTATTTAGATTTCAAAAACTTAAAACAGACTAAAGATACAGCCTACCTCCTCGAAATCTTGGCTCTAAAGAATGTGGTAACCTTCTCACATATTAAAATGGCTGAGAAAATCATTCTGGGGATATTCTAAGCTGTTGATTGATTATTCACGTCATATATTGAAAGTGAGTATAAAGAACAGTTTTCAAAAATGGAAAGTGAATGGAGTCACTGTGTTTGATTCAGTACATAAGCCATATCTAAGCAAAATAAAAATGTATGAGGTTTTAATCTTATATTCCAGCTTGATAATATTGGTAATTTGAATTCCTAATTTGTAAAAAAACTACAGATTTAGTATTCTGACATCACAAACATCTGGTATTTTCAAAATACCATATGACTCACTAAAATATATATTGAGACGCGTTCTTTTAATATTACATTTAAATTAAAACGTTAACTAATATATGGTATTAAAGTTTGAATTATAATCTACAATTTGATTCCAAACTTACCGAAATAAATTCAAGAATATTAGCTCAATAAAATTTTGTTAACTCAAGCTCAACAAACAGTATTGAAACATTCTTGCAACAAGAACAACGGAATAAAGTAAAATAAAAAAAACAAACGGGTGAAGCAGCTAGAACAAGACAATGCGAGCAATCTTGGACAATGTGTTGCCACCATAAAACTAAAGATGGGCCCTGCATGTTAAGGCGTGCGACTCGTAATCTGAGGGTCGCGGGTTCGCATCCCCGTCGCGCCAAACATGCTCAACCTCCCAGCCATGGGGGCGTTATAATGTGACGATCAATCCCACTATTCGTTGGTAAACGAGTACCCCAAGAGTTGGTGAGGGTGGTGATGACTAGCTGCCTTCCCTCTAGTCTTACACTGCTAAATTAAGGACGGTTAGCACAGATAGCCCTCGAGTAGCTTTGTGCGAAATTCAAAAACAAACAAAACTAAAGAAGCAAAATAATCAATAATTTGAAATATACATCCTGCTGCTACATAAGGGAGAAGCTCTTGATATGCTAGCGTATCACGTATTGGATACACGTCTTAACCATTTGACTGTTTTACTTGGGAAAGTTGTTTTAAAAACCAACACAATAAATGTTGCAACCCCTCCTTTCTGAGATATCAAGCGATTTTCGATAACGAAATATGAATTTAATGATCCATGATAATTGTTCAATTTATTTAGTTGGCTAGTAGTAAAAATTCCTGAGTAGTCTGCAAAAGTTTCAGAGACAAGTGATGTTGTTTGATAAAATCCTAAGAAAATTGACGATTGATGATGAATAGGGATCCTGTCAAGTCAATAATTGTTTGTTTTGGAATTTCGCACAAAGCTACTCGAGGGCTATCTGTGCTAGCCGTCCCTAATTTAGCAGTGTAAGACTAGAGGGAAGGCAGCTAGTCATCACCACCCACCGCCAACTCTTTACCAACGAATAGTGGGATTGACCGTCACATTATACACCCCACGGCTGGGAGGGCGAGCATGTTTAGCGCGACGGGGCGCGAAACCGCGACCCTCGGATTACGAGTCGCACGCCTTACGCGCTAGGCCATGCCGGGCCGAAGTCAATAATAGTAAAAGGGCTTTTAAATATTTGCATACTGAGCACCTAGCTTAAGTGTTTATGACAAATGTTTCTGGATATTTCGTAGTATAAACTTCTTGATTGAACTTCCAACCTTCTGCATAGATTGAAGCGACTTGGTGTCGATATATTTCCAAATTTTAATCTATGGTCTTGTTGGTATAAACCAGTCTTCTACGTCACGAGAAATTAAGACTTTAAATCAGGTTAAATGTGTATCATTTTGGAAGATTTCGTCTTAATTATTTTGTGATAATCTAATGTAACAGGGTTTTCAAGATCCCGTGATGACTGTGTCACTGAAATAAACATGTTGAATTAGGATTATCACCGTTTTATTTTTGGGAAAGTGTTTTTTCTGTCTATCTACTGAGGGCATGTGAAAGTATTTTGGGGTTGATAATGCGAAACGTGATCTGGATGGATGTTTATAGTAGAATAGGTTATTTTTGCTTGCTTCTATGTTATAATTTTCGTGATATCATTCGAGTTGAAGTAATTAAAAATATAAGGTGGTGTACTTCTATTATGAGCATATTTTTGCTTTTTTTTTGTATATATCATATAAAGGTGAAGGTTGAGAGTTTCACACTGTAGACATTTAGAGTGGTTTATTTCTACTTTAAGTTTGTTTTTAAATATCAAAGGTAACTGCCTTACTACAAATCGCTGCACACAGCGAAAGGCAGTAGGAGTTGAAAGGTCGAAGATTGAACCACTCAGCTTCTAAGTTTTAGTTGCTGGCTAGTTTGTCATTGGCGTCTGGATCTTGTCTGATTGGTGGAATATTCCCAACGCGTTTGGATGTGATGGCTACAGGCATTATCTTTTATGAGTTTAAATGATGACAAAAGAACTGGTAATGAAAAAGTTAAATCTGATTTTTGAGTCTCCTTGTAATGTTTAAAATAGTATCTATTTACAAGGAACGTTACTAATAGCTTTAGAACTACATGTATATATACGTATTAATACGCGATTACAACTTTTCAGGTGTAGAAATAAATTTGCGATGAAATATTTCAGATGCGGTACATTTGGTGGAAAATGTTGAATAATTTGCTTCAATTATACCAAGCTATCAAAGAGGGCTTCTTTTTTTTGTGTTTTCTTACATCAAGAGGTTAGAACGCTCGATCTGTAATATAAGGGTCTCGGGTTCGAATCCCTTCATAATAAACATACTCGCCTTTTTAGCCGTGAGGGCATTATAAAGGTGACGGCCAATCCTACTATGCATTGGTAAAAAGAGTAGCACAAGCGTTCGAGGCGTATACTGAAGATTAGCTGCATTCCCTCTAGTCTTACATTGCTAAATAAGGGACAGCCAGCGCAGATAACTCTTGTGTAGCTTTGCATGAAATTCAAAAAACAAATAAAGCACGTAAACGACTTGACTTGAGGTTGTAATACTGGACTCAAGTCACATGATATTATTAAAATGCTATATTCACAATCTTATGTATTTTAGTTGATATGATATTGTTACATGTTCATAAAGATATGGCTATAATTAATACAAAAAAAGCAACAAATACGATCATGTTCCACTTTAGTAAATGTAGATAAGCTAACTGCCATAGGTGAGATTGAAGGTGGCTTTTGTGAGAGAAGTTGCCTGGAGAATGAGATGTACTGTTTTAATAATTTGCAGACTAGCTCTTAGAATCCAGGTAAATGGCTCTATGAAGAACAAACCTCTTCCAAAAAGGCAGAGAGTCACCACAACATCTTAGAACTGTCACATCCATTTGACCTTTTTTGGAAATCTATCTAGAAATGTCGATTTTTTAACATGCTACAGAAAACACTGAAGTCTTTTTTCTCCTGACCCAAGTCTAGTAGAACGTCTCTGGGACCCACTTGTCATTTCCATCAACAGGAGACAACCACGATTGACTAACCTTCGTCAGCAGCATGTAGCTGCAAAGAAAGAGTGGGAAAACACATCATAGGAGGCTATCCAGAAGTTAGTCTATACATCAATGCTGTCAGAATTGTGTTAATACTAAAGGAGGTCATAGCCAATATTAACCTTGTAATGTTTTCATTTTGACACACTGTTACATTTCACACTATTTTGAATTTCGTGCAAAACCACACGAGGGCTATCTGCGATATCCATCCCTATTTTAGCAGAACAAGACTAAAGGGAAGGCAGGTAGTTATCATCACCCACTGCCAACACTTGACCTATTCTTTTACCAACAAATAGTGGGATTAACCCTCACAATATAACGTCCCCATGACTGAAAAGGCGAGCCATTCAAACCTGCGACTCTCAAATTACTAGTCGAGCACCCATTTAATACTGAAAACCTATCGTGCTTCTTTCATCTGTACAACTTTATTGCGAACTTGTTTGATATTTGTTTAAAATATATAATTATATCCATTAGATCAGAGTGCCACATTTCTTTTGCACATCAGCATATTTCTAAACTTATGATCTTGAACTAAAACATGTTATTTTTATAGGGATCAACACCATATCAGGTGACAAAATGTCGACCTCTTGCTTCGCTTTTGGTTACTAAGAAATTCGTCGATTATGTGACCAATTTTTTAAAAGGTAAAGTTACGATATGATCGTATGCTTATCCGAAATAAAATAAAATATAGTGCATCTAATTTTCTTTGAACAGTTTTGATTTAGTAATGTAATTGATATTTACATTCAAACGATTTCTAAACTTTGACAAGCCCCTGTTAAGTTTACGGATTCACAACGCTAAACTTCGGGGTTCGATTCCCAGTACTGGACACGTAGATAGCCCAATGTGGTTCCTCCAAACCCAACTTTGGTAAATATTACCGAATGTTTTCGTGATTTATTTTCAGGCAGGTTGTGCTATTATGCTAGAAGTAAAGAGCACAAAAACAGACGTCTTTTGGCACAATGAAAGATTTTGATAATTCATGAATTGCGTTAACTACATTTACTCGTGGTGTTACATAATAATCTGTGAGAGATACATGAACCAAATTCTGATTTATTTATTCATCATATATGATTTTATTTCTTTATTCAGATTATGTTCAACTTGTACCAGTAGGTTACTGTTGCGAACCAGTTAGAAACGTGCAAAGATAAAACTTTAGCCAATGCTGGTTATTAGCTTCATTACATTTATCACTACAACACATCTTCTAAAGTTTCATTCCCTACCCTTTCTCTCCATTGGATCTGGGCTTGTATACTTTCGAAAACTAAAATAACAGTGGAAGAACTCGTATACATGTGAAATTATTGAACTCGCTGACTGTTGCCAAGGCCTGACACACTCAGGGGGGTCAGTCTAATTTACTTCAACGTAAACTCTTCTACATGTATCTGTGTGTATTGCCTATTATTTAAAATACACGTGTTCTTATATCATAATAGTCTTTTCCTCGAATATTAGGCATAGCGCATGTGATACACTTTTTTGTTGATTACCTTATCTTAGAAAGAGTTAGGTCATGACCTGATAGATAATTCTAGTTGAACTTGTAGCACACCAAAGGTTCAACTGACACACAAGTTTTTGTTCTGACTCGTAATTGAATATTGTGAACATCCTGACAGCGTATTGCATTTATGAAAGGCTTATGTGTCTTCTGAGGTTCGTGTTCAATTTATTCTCTGCATTTCTGGAACCTGTTGGACATCAGTATATTTGAACAGTACTACATTATTAACGATAATAGGTCCACGATATCAATATCATTAACAAATAAATTTGTTCTAAGACCAAAAAATGTAATGGAAAAATTACTTACTAGAAACAGAGGCTCTTCAAAATCAAAACTTCACAGATGATAAAAATCACGAATTTTTGTGAAGTATTGGAAAAAACAACAACAAAATATCCAGAAAAAAGATCAACATTCTATGAGCAACCCAGACATGTTTTCCTTCATAACTTTATCATATGAGTAGTAAAAGAACTAATGTTAGTGCACTCAAGTAAGAAATAATGCAAATATTCATGAGTCACTCATAAAATACTAAAGTATGTATGTATAAATAACTCATTAAAATAAAATGATTAAAAAACAACAAAAATAACCCAAAAAACAAAACCAGATAGAGTCCTAAATGCGTGTGAATGATAACTGCAGCCTAGTGAGAGCCTAGTAGATCTCATGATGTTGCTCCAAATTTTGATGTACTCTTTCATCTAAAAGAGGTCAGTTTTTGGTATGACAAGAAACTAAAACTGAATAATCATATCAAAAGGTGATGTTTTAATCCATCTAACTGTTTTCTGAATTATTGTGTATTGTAGTTCATAACAAAAAGACACCCTCTTATTGTGTATTTACAACATAGGCCATTTTCATCAGCATTAGAAGCTTTGTTAAACATTTGAAAACATGTTTACTTATTACTCATAATGTCATTATTAATTTAGATTAACATACATATCTTTAGACTTTATTGGCTACATACAACAATCAATGCATACACTAATAACAAAAAAGTTAAAGTTTCAACCAAATCAATTTTTGATTTCTTCAAAATTTCAACTGAATACTTTAGCCTAATGTTAATAATTGCTTAATTTAGCATTTCCTATGTTTTATCTTAGGCCCCTAAATAAAAAGTTTCTGTCATTACATTTGTTGTGTTCATTGTACGAATTTAAAAACAAAATAATTCAAAGTCAAATAAAATCCAAAACTGTTTATTTACAACAAAACGTGAAAGCTGATAAGGAAATATTGTACACAAGCTTTGTGGATTCTATCCTGAAATTTCAACGTGACCAGTTGGACTCCTCACTTTTAACAAAACGTAACATTAAAACCAAAAACAGTCATTCACAATGTAACTGACAGAATCATCTGTAAGAAGCAGCTACACAATGTTTCAGACCATATCCTGACTTTAAAAAAAAGCTAACGTGAAATTACCCCACAAACATTTTAAAATTAATCTTAAAAAAACAACAACAAAAAACAATCAAACCAAGGGCATAATTTGGCCCCTAAAATACACCATTCAGGATATGAACATTTTCATTCTTGCTCAATGCCTGTTTGTTGATTGTTATGAGCATTAATTTTAAGAGATTCTAGGGTTTTTAAGACATCAGTATACTAAAACATTAGGAAAAAGACAACACAATAAATGTGACTGAAAGACCAATGGCATTCCTTTCTCTAGAGTCTTTCTGAAAATCTGAAGCAACACATTCTGCTTCTCACACTTCCACTACTCGAATAAGTTCTATTTGCTGTTTCTGCTGCCTTAAGAAATACCTTTGATTCCTTAACTCCCCACTGTCAAAATACAATGGAGAGATTCAGATATGATGATATAAAATCCTCTGGAATCATGGTGGGTAGAGAGAAGAATATACATGAGGCATTTGAAAGACCAATGGCTATCCTTTCAGTTAATATGATATGAAGTTCATGCACAGCTATATGGTGTAAGGGTTATTTGACTTCCACATCAAAGTCTAAGACTAACAGTTTTGTTTCTTCAGTGCCATTACGACTGCCTACAGCACACACTAGTCTGGTAGGGGAGGCCCTAATTCGCCACACCACCCCTCCGCTGCCTCCACTGTCTAATGATACAAGATTACGAATAAAATCTCCAGTCTTGAGGTCCCACAATTTTACAGTTCCATCATCAGATGACGTAATCACAAACTTGCTATTAAACTGAAGACATGTTACTGCACTTTGGTGTTTATTGTCACCTGATTAATAAAGATATGAAAAAAATATGTTAAGTCAATAAGAAGAAGAAAAAAAGGTATTGCATGTTTCCAAAAGAACATCAGCATAGTGACAGAAAAGACAAAATATTACTTTTCAACTGAAATAATCAAAATGAACAATTATATAGATATAAAGCAATTTTAGATGGACCTACATTTACAAAACATACTGTATATATTTATATCAAACTTAAATACAGTTTGGTTTCCTATCTACAGACCACTAATGACAGATACTGAATAGTATTAGTTATGCTGTGTCTTAAGTAAAACCTTCAATTTGCTTAAAGTTTTATTTACTTTAATACTTAGATGTACACTGTTTGGAACCCTGACAACAAGGCATCATTCCAGTTACATCTCCAAGGTAACAGCAATACAATGAAAACTTTTGCTTGTTTCCACCAATTGTTTATTAGATTAGAAAAATACTGTCTTTGATAACAATATTCTTGAACAGTAGAGATATATACAAGTACTTTTTTTGTGTGTGTGACTAATTTCAGTAAAAGCAACAATTACTTTAATCAGTGTAAAAAAATATGTATACATATTTCTACTTCAAAAGTCTAATATTTTTTAAATTTGCAAAAAATCACTTGGATGTGAAATAATATTGTTAATGTTGTCATTGAAAAGTTACTTTATTATTGTCAAGCAAGGTTATCATCTTTAAGAAACATTAACAACCATCAACATAAAAATTGCAAGTACCAAACAATGATTTTAACCAAGAAAAGGGAAATATGGTTAATATATACCAGCTAAACACATTTTAATAGCTTCTGTTATAGCAGGAAGACTTTATAAATTTAACTTATCATACATTAAAATACATCACTCAATACATTTTCAACATATCAATAATTTTCTTTGCTAAAAAAATATAATACTTGAAAACCAATGAGTTATCACAGTAATCCTCTTCCAACACCACAAACGTTTGCTCACCTGCTAATGTATGTAGACATCTCCCTGTAATAATGTCCCACACTTTGACAGTGGAATCAGCATTTCCAGAGACTAGGATGTTGTTTCTGAGCTCCATGCCAGATGTTAGTGATTGATGCCCTTGAGAAGATGTTTACAGGCACCAGTTTCTACATCCCACACCCAATGTGGGTGTCTAAGGAACCACTGACAACATGAAGGCCATCGAACTAAAAAAAAAAATATATATATACACACACACACACTTGTAATGGGGCAAAGTTGTAGAAATTTAATTTTAGCCATGTATCATGTAATACTGATATCATTTCATGTACAAATGGGAAAGCAAGATCTTTTCTTATATCAGTATATACATATGTACATATTGCCAAATTATTAGTAATTTCAGCTGTCTGCAAATATTACACAAATACTGTTGGTGTATATTCATAATGTAATGTTTAAATGCAACATAAACAGCAAATGTACTCTTTTATATACCCAAAACTTATAATTCAAGCTGTTCATATACAAGTTACAAAAAATTGTGTCAATACTATTAAAACTGTTATATAACTAACATTTTGAACAACATAATTAAGCCAATAACAAGTAGCTTGCTATAGTATTTTTTTTGATATTCATCCAAGAGGATTTCCCAGTAAAGTTAAGTTGAGGTTATGAAAATACAGTTAATAACCATGTAATGTAACAGTAGAAAACAGACTTGAACATTCATCATTGTTGATGCATCACATTAACAGTCACTAATGAAACAAATTCTACTTTGAAGTGAAGTTAATTTGAAAACATAAAACTGTGTGTGTCAGTGGGGAAAAGATGGTTACATGTACCTGTGTTGCAAGTCTGACTTGTTTTAAACAATCAATAATATAACTTTGGCTAAATGAACAGAATCCTCATTGTGTGTTAAAATACTGATCTGTCTGGTAAGCTAATCACTGTATGAACAGTTATAAAGCCTTGGATGATAACTATAATACATCAGGCAACAGAGACTGTCCAAATGCCTAAATAGTACCACAGACCATAACAAAAATACCACCATGTTCTGTTGTGGTTTGCAGATTAAGCCACAGTTAATGGCTTAATAGTTATAAAAAATAACTAATTTTATGGTTCAAGTAATATCCTGTAAAATGATTAGAATCAAATGGCAAAACATGCTAATCTATAAATAGCTACTAGCCTGACAAAAGTTAAAACTAATTTTGTTTTACTTACTTGTGACCAATTACTTAATAAATATTTACACAGAATAGAACTAAATGTTTCTTTAAAATGTGGAAAAGTTGTATACTAAACAGGAATATATGTATGGGCATGACTAAAGATTAAAAGTAAGTTACAAAAATTGCAAAATTATTTCTAAAATTTTATTACAATGTCAAATAAATAGAATATTTCTTCTTTGGTTAGTAATCAAAATAAAAAAGGTAATATCCTTTCTCAATTGAATAGATATTAGGAGCATATAATTGGCATTCTGACACACTCAGATTTTCTTTGCTCTAGTTTCATTAACTTTAAACTGATTACAATGTTTAGAATAATTTTTAGGTTTATCCTGATTATTTTACATTTATTAATAGCTTCTGGTCATAGCAAGGTACATACAATTAACCTAGCAAATAATAACCAATTTTATTTACTTGTCTAACTATCAGAAAGCCTAGTCATAAAACAAACTTTTAAAATGCACTAAATCATTTGCTGGGTAAACTGGTTCTTATAGTTTTTATCAGTGCATGTTTTATGTGTTTTGAAAATAATGACCTTTATTTTTTAAACTTAGTAGTATTAACTATTACTGGTTATAATAATTTCTTGAACTAATCATCACACTTATGAAGCCTATTTTAGCATTGTTTCCTACATATGGATTCTGAACTAACTTAAACCTCCTAAGATGGTTAAACTCTGTGAGACATTAATAACATATTATAATCATTAACAGTTTCTAATCAGTTTGTTATATGTTAGAGAACAAATTTAATGGTTGTCCAAGATGATAGAAATTCTGTCACACAAAACAATGATGCAAAGGTAGTGATTAAAGTTGTCCATACTGCCTTCCAATAAGCATTTCAGTATTGAATCAAAGACAAAATGTGCAAGAATATTATCACAAATCAATAAATTCTGTATTATTTTATGTTTTTACTGAACTGCTCTGCTGGCTCAGTTCTACTTCTGAATGTACACAAACAGTTGTTTTCACTTTTGAGGCATACATTGCACACACTGTACTAAGGCTCAATTTACAACATGCCTTCCAAGGTACTTGTAATGTTCACAGAAATCCCCAAACATGTGTACACCATGGAAGGAATCTCCAAATTAATAACATTCCTATTCAAGGTGTAATGTGCTGTGTGTGACAGTTCAGCCAATCGCAACTAATAACTGCTTGTCTTAATGTGTGGAAAGTTTTCTTGAGCAGAACATGACAATTCCATTGGAAATGTTAAAAATTATCAATGTCTTTCTGTTGAGTAAAAATGTCTCCAGTATTGTGATAAAGCAAATACATGAACTTTTTGGGTGCACAAAATGTTTAGCATATTTTGGTGCAAAATAACCATTACTGTGGCAAATTTCTTCAATTAATGAAAGCCTAGAGTTAATTTCTGTCCTATGAAATGTCTATGATGGTAATGGATGCCACATACATGAAAATGTCGCATGCAAACAAAGCCTTGTTGACTGTGTACAGCAAGCATAATGTACTTATGTTAGTGTACTGCTTAGACTCTGTTCAAAGATTCAGCAAGATAGTGTTATTTTTAATGTAGTATTTTGATGGGTCCAGCAACTGTATCCCACATTTTACCAGAGGATGCTTGTTTATGGTAATTATTCAAATTGTCAAAACTAAATAGAAGATTCATATCAATGCATTTTGCAGCATGTTAATTAACATCTTAGTGTATTTCCAGTGTAGGCTCGTTTTTTAATGATACACAAGTGGATAAACATACCAACCCATCATGCCAGATAATGGCAAAAAGTGAAAACTTCATAAAACAAGCACATCTCAATATTTACTGAAATGAAAAAAAACACTTGTGATATTGTCACTATGTGACTGTCTTTGCAAACACTGCTGAAATTTGGAATAGGCTTAAGAAGCTTTCACTTATGAAAGAACAGCTTTTTTTTTTATGTAGGGTAACCAAAGTCTGGATAATGGTTATCCTTTGGGCAACTATTCAAAATGTTTTAAACTTGTTCCCTGTATATGAAGATTTTTTAATTTGTAACTTACATTTTATGGTTCCAATCTATTTATTAAGCCTATTTTTAATCAAACTTTAGTATCATGAATATACTCAAAAACAGGTCAAAGAATATTTTACAAAATTAAGTTGTAAAAAAATGGCCATTATTGGAAATTAAAATGATTTCCAATTTCAATAAAATAGATTACAAGCCTTGTAGGAACAAGTATTAATAATATAGTCTATTTAACTAACTTTCATGATGGTATTTTTACATCTGACAAAGACAAGTAATTATTAATGGTTAAAATAATTATGAAATAAAATTTCACAAAAAATTACACAATGTTTACTTCAGTAGAATAACATTACTTTTATATTCACAGATACTTATAAAGACATTAACTTTAGAACATTTTCAAATCTATTAGATCAAGTATCCATCTTGAAATTATTCTTGATACAGTATTATCTACCCAAAACTTTCAAGTTCATACTACCTGTAAGGAGTAAACTCTGTTTGAGTGTCCTTGCAGTGTGTGGAGACATTCTTCACGTTCAGGATTCCACACCTTCACTAAATAGTCATACGCTCCACTAACTACAAGTTTCCCGTTATACTGTACACAACGGACGGCAGCACAATGACCCACTAGTACATGGAGACATTCCCCAGAATCAATGTCCCAAACTCGCAAGGTTGCATCTCGTGAACCACTTACAACCCTTCATTCACAAAGAAGAGATTTTTTTATAGTTACAGTTTTAAATACCAGATTTATATCTTACTTATCAATTAGTTGTTCTCCACTAATTATCAATAAGTTACAATTTCTTCAAAAACAATAATGATAAATTCAGATTCTTCTTCAATGGTTAACTGCTTTTTGAAACTTGAAGTGCATCTTAATTAAAACACTGTTATCAATAGAATGTCTAATCCCTGGACCATTTCTTGTTTGTTTACTTGTAAATGTGTATTTTGTGCTTATAATAATGGCTGAAGATGGTTAGAATGGGAAGTGAAGAAAAACTATCACACATTTAAACCTAAATTGACCACCAATATCCACATTAACTTGCAATATGTTTTGTGTACCATCACTAAATTATCAAGCTTTCAGTTAAGATTACACATTGTTTGTATACAGAAATTAAGATTTTAATTATGCATTTTCAATAAAACTGTCCTTGAGCATGATCAGTCCTGACTGCTTCAAGTGCAAAGTGATTTTCATGTGAAGGATAAAAATGCTTTTCCTTATATGAAAATTGTAAAATCTCATTTGCACAATCTCCAAAATTTCCTAAATAAATATCAAACTTTCTTCAGTAAAATTTTGCATTTCATCTGTTATTTTCTTTACCCTAACTATAACACATGGAAGTCTATTTCACTGACTACATAACCATGAAACAACAAAAGGAATAAATCTAAATTACCCCTTTTTACCTATCTAAAATAACTTTAAATTTTAACAGGAGATTACAATTATGCATCCTAAAAAACTTAAAGCTTGTAACAACACACATCTGTTTATATTTAAATTTTATTACTTTATTGTCCTTTGACCCATATGTAACTAATAATCCCACCACACAAGTTATAAAGCACTTGATAAATGCATAGTTTAAGTTACCATATTGAATTATATATATGCATGACGATTCTTCATAACTTGTGAAGAAATATTTTTTTCATTATCTTAACTAATTTTTATCTTTTAGTTGCTTTTACATTAATACTAATAATAAATAAAGTATATATATGTATATGGAAAAAAATGTGGTACATACCCATAATCTTGTTATTTTTACTATGAACTGTTGGTGAAAGTTGAAGTTACTTTTTTTATTGTAAAGGTTGTAGTGTACAGTATAATTTTTATTTAATTAAATAATGCACCTAAAAACACAGTATAAAACACACACAAAATAAACAATGCCCTATAACTATTGTAATTTATCTGGCTTTTTAAATAAACAACAACAGTTTTTAAAATTTAGATAAGCTGATCAATGTGAATAATGTAAGAGAAATTTTCAAACTGAAGGTGTAACAGACAATACCCTATACAGAAAACAATGTAATATAAAACATCATTTAATAAACAATTTTTATTGGTTGTAAATAATATAACAGAAAATTCACAAAGAATGACTGGCAACTTGTGAAAGATAGGATGTGAAAGATGGTTCTGATTTTTTAGTTTATAACTTTGTAAACAAATACCATTGAAAACTATAAAAATTATGCTTTTCCTCAGTAATGTCTATATTAGAATGAGTAATTAATGTCAAATTCTGTACTTCACAGAAGGGCTGTAAATAAATTAAAGAAAAAATGCAATAATTCTCATACTAATGGAGATTAAGGACTTTTATGAATACTTCTTTATAAAACTGAGAAGATACAACTCGTACAACATTAAAATTTGATTTAGTAACTATGCTTTTTTTGTATACAATGATAATACAGTAGCTTAATTACTAACATAATAGGTTGTTACACGTGCACTTTGACATAGCTGTAGTGAGAAGGTTAACTTGTATTATTTGTGCAATGTTTCAACAAGGTTTTGTCACATCAGGTACAAGCAGTTTAGAAACACACTGAAATACATATACAGTATGGAACAGACAGAAAACATAAACAGATTTCTTGACAGCTCAGTAACATATCTTGGTTCCTATAATACTGGATTTAGTTAGAGCTGTTTTGTTCAATTAAGATTCTGCTTTGATTTTTCATTTATTGATATTCAGCTCTGTTTACTATTACAGTTTTTTAATAGATATCTCTGTCTTTTTTTTTTTTTTTTTTTGCAATGGTGTTAAACATGTGAAGGACGTTTATTATTATTATTGTTTTCTTCCAGTTCCTCCAATGTAGAATTATGGGCAGTTATTAAACATTATTTCATAAATGATGATGGTAATGTGTGACTACAATATTTTTATTCAGTAACATTTCTACTTTAGGGCCAGGTTTCTGAGTGAATTTAAAGATGATATGAATTTTACATTTTCTTACGTGTTTTGTGCAAGTGTGAATTATTTTTAAACAATTTTAGAGATTAGTGATAAATTGCAGTGTAATGTTGTGTTGTTTGTTGGTTTATGTGTATATATTCCTGTGTTTTTGTAAACTACTTGAATGTGATAAAGACTAAACCTTGTTGAAAGATTGTACAATTGTTACTACAATAAACACATAATAAAATTTTCCTCATTAACCATTCAAATTGTTTTCAAAGTTGGTACCACTTCATCAGATTTTGTGGTTGTGCTTTTTAACATAAATAAAATTTTTGACCTTTTTGTCCCAAAGTTAACAGGAATTGATATGTTAAGTTTGATTATTAACACTCTCTACTAGGCATTATTTACTGAGGGTTAAGTGACTTTCATTCAAAAGTTTATTAAATTAATTTTTGTTTACGTTATACCAATTAGTATAGCATAAATGTGTACTTAATAATCCATATTTTAATTCTTTATTTTATAAGTTATTATTTAAAAAAACAAAAAACTGAATATTCCATAGTTTAGGAAATGTGACAATTTCTCTAGGCATTCTCTCTTCTCTATTTTATTCACACCTCCAAACAAGTAAAATTCAACAATAAATTACTCACTATATAATTGTCATTACTTAGACAAACCATTTTTTTAGCCTTCAATTTTGTTTGATTACACCTGTCATATCCTATCTTTTAGGATTTGTTAATAGTTCTCTGTGTTTCATGTATCATGTATAACTAATAAAAGCCAAGGTTTTCATCTATCAAATGATATATTATATTGTGTTCTAAGTAGAGAATTATTACTACTTCTGTTAGTATAAACCGTTGCCATGGGAAAGGTAACTTGCTTGCATGAATTTTTAATGACTGTTGTTGTATAGTTAAAAGTCAGAAAAATTATGACAGGAAATTATCTGCTTTTTTACATGTTATTGTTCTATATTCTTTGATGCACTATTTAATTAAATAAACATGTGGGGTTAAGTGTTATAGACAGTTAAGAGGAAAAAAAAGACCTGGGTAAGTACTTATTCCTTGTTTTTCATGTTTATTCTTCTATATTTATTATAATAAAAGCAACTCAAATGTAAAATGGGGATTTTTTAGTTCAGACTAAATAAAATAAATAACAACAACATGATAAAAATGTTTCACGAGGCACGCAAGCAAGCAGCTTGTTGGTAAAATAATTCATTAACATAATGTGAGCTCCACATTCTCGAAGTGATTTATAACTTATAAAACTTGTGTATAAATAGATGTATGCTATTAAGAGTGTAAAGGTATTTAGGATAAATGAATGTTGTTTCATGTTACAAAATGAAGTTATTGTAGAGATTTCCTATTTTTGTTTGTGGTCACAAAGTCAATTAAATTGACCAATGTTGTATACAGTTAGGGTAGAGAAAATAACAGATAAAATATAATAATGTTTTACTGAAAACATACATTTTATATGTATTTAGGAGGTTTCAGAGATTACATAAATGAAATTTGAGGTTTTTTTGAAATAAAGTATTTTTAATCTTAACATGATAATCACTTTGCAAATGTATGTGTGGAAATATCTTTAAGTTGACTAAAAATACTTCACTAAAAATACGAGTTTTTGTACATGAAATACTTTTAATGTTTACTATAAGTCAGCCAAATTTTGCAATCAGTCAAACTGACTCAGCCAAAGTTGAGAGAGTTAATTATTAGAACTCTGGTTATTCTAAAAAGTAAGTGTCTACATATATTAAAATATTTATTGCTCTATCTCATTTGAACCTCTTCCACTGGGGAGGGATAAATACAAATGACTTAGCATTGCACAAGTTTTCTAGATTTTAACTTTATGTGCATTTTTTTCCCTCATACAAAAGAGTAGATGAATGATCTATATATATTTTACAATCATTTAAATCTTTTCTGCTTTGATTAACATTTAAGTTTATCTTAAGCATACACAAGCTTTATTACAAATGGCATGAATGCAATTTGGACAAACTTAGTAAAAAAATGAATATTTAACCCTTTTATGTCCTGGTTTTGGCTCAGACTTGATAGCAAAAACAAAGACATCAACAGAAAACAACCGTTTTAATTTTTTTTTATCTAAATTTGTTTCATTGCAATTTCATAAAGTTTCTTAAGAGTTACCTGCATTTTTTTCTATTGATTGGGAGTATGACAATATCAAAATAATTCCAATTAGCATGCAACTTCATTTTCTAATAATTATGTACATCTTTTGATGCAAAAATTAAGCTATCAGTTGTCAAGTTTAGAGTAAACATCTCCTCCAACTACTAACAGAAGCACAAACTAGATAACAGGATAAATGTTGCATATCTGATGCCTGTAATTATTATGTAAAACTAAAACATACTTGTTCTGATGAAGATGCATGCATCACAGTGGGCGTGTGTCCATACAGCGTATGAGTGCAGGTTCCAGTATCTGCATTCCAAACCTTTAATGTTCGTCGGTAGATCCACTGATGATAATGTTTCCTGACATCTGTGATGACCAGACTCCTCCAGTATGCCCCATTAATGTTCTCATACACTGATGGGTAACAAAATGAAAAATTAATGCAATACCACAGGTTTAGCAGTTGTTTATAATACCCTCTTTAGAGAGGTGGTTCAATACAAAATAATAATTGGTTGTTGTGGATTGTTTCTTGTTGGGTTTTTTTACATAAAGAACGTTCGAAATAAATCATATTACACAACTTAAAATTTCACTGGTGAAATATAACTACACATTTATCAGGTTAATCATTGAAAAATTTACCAACCAATGGATCCATTTTGTTCTGTGCATGTTTAAAGTAGAAACAATGCTGTATTAAAATAATGCCAAAGGAAGACCTATCATACTTTTACAGAAAAAACATTAGCTACACAAACATCTAGTTTCAAATTATTTTGACAGACACACAAACATAAATATTTCATGATGGCAGACAGGCAGTTAAGTAAACTTACCAATAACAAAATTCATAAATTTTAGAGAAATGAGCCATATTAGTCATTGCAAAATTACTTTGCAAACTATAAAACACATAGTAACATTTTTATGTTATTTACTGTTTTGTGGCATTTTTCACAACTGGTGTAAACCTTATTATCCACACATACACATACAGCCATTCTACCAAGTCATAGTCAAAACAGTTTTATAAATATAGTTAGCACACAACAATATGCCATGTCCTGTATATGTTTCATGCCATTTTAACCCAAACACTTCAACAAATTTGATATATTTGTATTCAATTGTATTGAACAGTAAAATACTTACTTCATGATACAAAAGTAAAACAACACAAACACAATTAACAAAATGAAAGTATTAGCTACACTCTACTTAGTTTTCAATATCTAGAAAAAAAATTAATAATGGTTTTATTTACCACATTCATATTTTCAATGATAGGATTTGAGGCAGTTAATGATTAAGATAACCAGATGGGGCTAGTGCATCAATAACATTTCTTCAAAACAAAAATAGTCAATATTAAGCAGTCAAAATTGTGTTTTAATTATTAGGATCTTCATTACTAATGACTTAACATAATGTTTAAGAACACCAAGGGACCCACTGGTCCATCTCAGCTGTCCTATTCTCTAAGCCAAACTAAAACCATCAAATAAATTAAAGAAAAACATTTAAAACCAACACTTATCATTCATATATCATATATCTTTTAAGCTTTATTTTAATTTCACTCAAATATACTCCCTTTACAACACTGAAAGGCATTCTATTTCTTTGGCCAACCACCTATCTGGAAAAAAAAAAAAAAAAATCATAGCTGAAGCTTCTACCTAGCCTAAATTTGTGTCCTCTGATTCTGTAATTCTCACTGAAAATTATCTGTTCCTTTTACACTCTTAAACACTTAATCAAATCCTCTCTAACTCTTCTTTTTTCAAGGAAAACTTTCAAAGATCTTAATCTCTCCGCGTAATAGCCCCTCCATCACATGTATCATTTTTGTAACCCTCAAGATTGAACACAACACACCAAATGTGGCTTAACCAGTAACCTGTACAATGAACTTATAACCTCTTTGAACTTGTATTCAATATTTCTGTAGATACAACCTATAAAATATTATTTGCCCTACCACCAGCAATAGCACACTGCTTAGATGGCTTAAGAGACTGTTCAACCATTACACAATGATCCCTTTCTTTCATGACACTGTTAATGTTATTTCTAAAGAAATTATAATTATAATTCAAATTATGATAACCCACACACAATATCTTTCATTTATCATAATTAAAACCCATCTGCCAGTTATTTGCCCAACTCACTATATATTCTAATTTATTTTGTAAATAAATCTAATTTATTTTATATATGTTACAAGCATTAACCTTGTAAGAGAATGTAAAAAGATTTGTAAGGGCAAATTTTTCCACCTCACTGAAAACATGTTGATTATCTGACAATATTCTGTGCTTTGTTAAATGACTTTGTAAAGTATTTTTTATCAGACTTTCCAGAATTTTCCCCACAACTAATATAAGACTAATAGGCCTAAATTTACTGAGACAATTCTATTACATTCCTTGAAGGTAGGAATGACAGTAGCTAATTTCCAGTATGCTGGTACTTGTCCACTATTCAGTGATGTACAAGAAATTGTACATATCCAATGCTTAACCTTCTTTAAAATCCTTTTGGAAATATTATTTGATTCAAGAGACTTATCATTCCATGAACTTCCCAATTTTATTTTAACAAGCTTAGAACTTCGTGCAGTTATCTTGCTTTCCTCTATTAATTGCTCAAAATAAGGAATACTGCTCAAGTCTTAATCAGTAAAATCTGAAGGAAAAGTAGAATAACCTAACCATTTTATAATCAGTTCACGAGCCTTCATTTGTCAACCCTCAAGCATCCTATCCCTATCCAAATATTTTGTTTCCTCCTAATGTACTTTAAAAAATCCTTATTCAATTTTTCTTTTCAGTCAAATGTTTCACACATTCTTTTGAATATCCCAATTTTCCATTTGACCAACTTTCTTGATCTGTTATAACACCATTCAATTTAAAAATCTTACATTTATGGTGCTTTTCTTTAATCTTTCAAACCTTTCGTGAGCCAACCTGGTTTTTTACTTGCAGCAACAAATTCCAACTAAGTTTTTCCCCTTGATATCAACTAACAGTAACCCAAATGGATTCAATCTCCTTGCTATTATCCTTAATATTGTTAACTTTAACATTATGTAACTCTCACTTTACATGCAGAGCCACTCCCTCCCTCTCCTCTATGTTTATTACTCTGTCTCTATTAAATAGCCTATGACCATGTATTTCAAAGAAATTTCTGTTGTTAAAATCACCTGCACTTAACCATGTTTCTGTCATTCTCATTTTATCAAAATTGTCTGTTACTACCAGTGCCCTAAAGTCATCTATTCTGTTTCCTATACTTTTAGATTTACAGCAGTAAAAATTACGCCTATTCTTATAACAAATTTTAAATTAATTTCCTATGCTAAACTTTCATCTACATCTCAGTTTTGTTTCATTTAGTTTACCTTTATCCTCACCAATATTTAGTACTAATTCAAAACTTCCCTTACATCTGAGTTAATAAGCCCTCCCAAGCATGCCACACTTTTCCTACTTAAATGCAAACCATCCATTCCAAAAAAAAATTCAATCTTTCCACTGAATTGATCCCATACATCCAACCAGATAACCTGCTAATCCTTACATATTAATTTCAGCCTGACATTTAGTCCTAGTGACCTACTCAAAATTTCATCTTCACAATTAAATTTTGGCAATATCTCTCACACAATTAATTTATAATCTTTAAGTGCTTTTATCAATCCCTTGTACTTACTAGTTAGTTCCTCTGACTTACTCTTGCCTATATTGTTAGATCCTAAATGCACAAAAATTTGAATCCTTGTCAGTTCCCTTCACTGTATTTCTTTTTCTGTCAGTCATGCTTCTACCTCGAACCCCCAGGATAGCATAATCTAATTCTTTTCTCATTATTTACCTCATAGACTATTCTATCCACATGTTGTGTCAAGAAGTCACCTATTACTTAACTTTTAGTAGATTTTCATTAACACACAGTTTTCCAATTTCCAAGTATATCTTGGCACTTGTGTATAATCTTAAAATAATAAATAACTCACAACCTTAAAATAGATACAAGTTCATACTCTATATCCTTCTCTCTTCCTTTCATTTTCCATTCCGTCAATAGTTCCTCATCTACATAAGCCAATGACTGAAATCTGTCGCTCAATAGAACAGGATCTTTATAATTAAGTTGACTATTTTTGACCCCAATGCTACCTTTTTTTAACTTCCTGAATGTCACTGTTAATCTAATCTGATGTTTCGACTTTTCTAGGTCATATTCTAACCTAAAGATGACCTAGGAAGGTCAAAATGTTGTTCTGTCCTTATCAAAAAACAGTGTTAATACCCATACCAGCCATTCTGAGATATGTATTTGTTGATATCTGTTGATACAAAATGTCAAGAATGGTAGAATGTTTCACTAGTCACATATTTAACATTTTAGAACCAACACTAGCTTCATGAATTTTCATAATTTGACTCTTAAATTCATTTCTGAGTATGTAAAGGTAAAATATATTTTAGCAAATTTAATGTTAGCATGTTTTTCCAATTTCTTTGTATTATATCTTGGCACTTGTGTATAATATTAAAATGATAAATAACACACAACCTTAAAACAGGTATAATATTAAAACATTTCAATTAAAGCCAATCTATGACCATTAAAAGTTAACTCTAAGTTTTGATATTTAGGAGCGAATTGTAACATTAAAACATGCAGAGTCAACATTTTAGTTGTCATAGATTGCTTAAATGTTTTCAATTATGTACATACATTAGATTTTTGTCTCATAAAATTATACACTAGAACAATATTTGTGACTCAAAAACAGTGAAACAATGAGCTCTGGGAATGCTTGCTGATTACAAAGATCATTCTTTCTAATTTCAGTTGTTCAAATTCTTTCCAAATGATACAGATGAAATTTCTTGTTAGCTGAAATTGTATGCAAAGTAATCTGGAACATTAATTTTTCTACAGACACTAATAAGAACTGAATGATAATACTTTTATACTATTGCTCAGTGGATTAGCAATAAGTCTGTGGGATTACAATGCTAGAAACAGGATCTCAATACCGTGGTGTGTAGAGTGCAAACAGCCTATTATATTTGTATAGCTTTATATTAAAGCAAACAGTCATATACTTTTTTAATATAATTGTGGTGAGTTGAATAATATTAAAAACTTCTATCAAGATAAGACCAATGTATGTGTGTGTGTTTTTTTTATAGCAAACTCGTACCACACTATCTGCTGTGTGTGTCCACTGACAGGAACCAAAAATGTTGTACTGACAATAGTATATCTCTGTAGTTGACTTCTTGGTGGTTTTACCTACAATATTTTTCTTTTTCTTTTAGTAGAACATAAAATCTATTCAAAGTTTATGTGCATCACACATGTACTGTGGCATATTATTTCACTTTTGTTATGTTGTGGAAAAAGTCCCTACAATGCACAAAGATGTATATGTTGGAGTGTATAATAATTCACTTATTAGAGATAAAAATATGGTTGGATTATCATTTGTACTAGTATTTCAGATTTGCATACCTCTGTTGCTTATTGCAATTCACTGTTTGAAAATTTACTAAAAGAACTTTGTGACTTGTATCAAAAGTATGTCAAACAGCAAACAAAAGACAGTTAAAACTGCAATAAATTATCAAAGTAAACATGGTAAATATCAAGAAAGATTATGAACATTTTCAAAACTAAAATATAAATGAATAAATGTTAAAATAATTTTCACTTATTGCCCAAAATTCAAATAACTATTAAAGTTAAGCTCAGTAATGCCATAACTTAAGTTGTAGACTTAAAATATAGATGATTTTCTATAATTTGTGATTTAATTTGAAGCAAAACTTTAAATTAAAACTAAGAGTATTTTAATGAGAAATTGTTTGCATAATATATATAAATGCCTTTCTTTTGGTTTAGTAAAGATCTTAAAATAACTAAAAAATGAAGCTCTTATTTCTTCATTGAGCAGTTATACTGTTTTCTATTAAAGGTCTCAATAAAAACTTACTAAAGTATTTATCATCAGTAAAACGTTCACTGCACTACTACCAGGTTCTAGAGAATATATTAACAGAATTATTCTTTGACTTACCCTTCCAGTGGTTGCATTCCAAACTTTAAGTGTGTTGTCATCCGAACCACTGACTATTTTGTTCGCTGAAAATTGCAGGCAGGTGATCACATGATCATCGTGGGCCTCAAGCACCTGAGTAAGACATCATTCAAAATGTGTGAATATGTTTATTATAATTTAAAATAACCAGGTTTAGGAGCAACAGTGAGTGGATTTACAAATGAACAATCTTTTAAAATAGAGAGGAAAAACATTCTTCCATGGAAGTTCTAGGTATGAGAAATTCATTCAAAAAGTGAAAAGATAAGAAAACTTTAATATAAATATAGATTAAATTACAAATATTGTCAAATTATTTTTTTAACTGATTAAATAATCATTTTGTAGTTTTAATGGCATACACTCATTTATGCAAGCCTGAAAGGACTGAATATCTAATCTTAATTTTCGTTTTATTCCACATTACAGCTTTGATAGCATGAATGAATATTTTTAAAACATGTATGACATTCTAATCCCTGATGCAATGAAGAAAGTTTTGCATTTAAATCAACAATGAACAATCTAACAATGTATTTAAATTATTGAACAGTAAAAAGAAATCCCATTTTTAATAGATTAAAGACATTCTGCATGAAAAAAATATAGTTTAGATCTTTCTGTGTCACATTTCTTAAATGACAACTGTACAGTTCTGCAAAAAGACAAATGCAAAGTTTCTTCTTTATCCAGTAAACATAGTTTGGAATTCTTCATTACTTAAATTAGCAATTCATAAAAAGAAGACTTTTTTTTTATTCACACTGCTAAATAAAATGTTTGTAAGTCTTTT